>NW_013669594.1:108779-109431 GCF_000517525.1 Limulus polyphemus
CAATGATTTACACTTTGAAGAAACTAGTATCAATGATTTACACTTTGAAGAAACTAGTATCAATGATTTATAGTTTGAAGAAACTAGTAGCAATGATTTATAGGTTGAAGAAACTAGTAGCAATGATTTATAGTTTGAAGAAACTAGTAGCAATGATTTATAGCTTGAAGAAACTAGTAGCAATGATTTATAGGTTGAAGAAACTAGTATCAATGATTTACACTTTGAAGAAACTAGTATCAATGATTTACACTTTGAAGAAACTAGTATCAATGATTTATAGTTTGAAGAAACTAGTAATCAATGATTTATAGTTTGAAGAAACTAGTATCATTGATTTATAGGTTGAAGAAACTAGTATCAATGATTTACATTTTGAAGAAACTAGTAGCAATGATTTATAGTTTGAAGAAACTAGTAGCAATGATTTATAGTTTGAAGAAACTAGTAGCAATGATTTATAGGTTGAAGAAACTAGTATCAATGATTTACACTTTGAAGAAACTAGTATCAATGATTTATAGGTTGAAGAAACTAGTAGCAATGATTTATAGGTTGAAGAAACTAGTATCAATGATTTATAGGTTGAAGAAACTAGTATCAATGATTTACACTTTGAAGAAACTAGTAGCAATGATTTATAGGTTGAAGA
>NW_013669595.1:0-3354 GCF_000517525.1 Limulus polyphemus
ATTGTTTGATTTTAAACATACGCTGTGTACAGATAACGGCAACTTATATATTACTAGCATTGTTTGATTTTAAACATACGCTGTGTACAGATAACGGCAACTTATATATTACTAGCATAGTTTACCTTCAGTTGTCTTACTTGTTTGATTTTAAACATACGCTGTGTACAGATAACGGCAACTTATATATATTACTAGCAAAGTTTACCTTCAGTTGTCTTATTTGTTTCATTTTAAACATACGCTGTGTACAGATAACGGCAACTTATATATTACTAGCATAGTTTACCTTCAGTTGTCTTACTTGTTTGATTTTAAACATACGCTGTGTACAGATAACGGCAACTTATATATTACTAGCATAGTTTACCTTCAGTTGTCTTACTTTTATCAGGCTTAGTAACTAAACACTTTTGTATGAAGTTCTAAACACTTAATTTTCTCATCAATAGGATTTTTTAAATAAATGTCTTAAGTAACATAACTTTTTTTCAAATGTGCATTTTAAATATCTGTTATTTACTAGCTTGTCAAATGCAGGGATGTTTGGCATAAATTTTCAATTTTTACAAAGAAATAGGGAAACTGTGTAAAGGAAAAATAATTACATAGTCAACGTTTTGGCTAAACATTGGCCACATAACTAATTTTTTTCCCCATGACAATTTTCACCCCTACATTGTATTTTTAGGTATTATCATGTGTTTCTTCAATGTTTTGTTGTTTTCTGAAGAACATGAAACTCTGGTGGTTACAGGTTTTCAGGTATAACGGTCAGTATGATCAACTAGAGCTATGCCTAGAGCCTCATGGGCACTTTGCAATATCTGAAGGCATCGAGGAACGAGTGCTTGGTCAAACTCCACGTGTTTCTGAGGCTAGTCCCATTGGCTCAGTAGCTTCGCTGCCAGGATCTAGTGGCATTGTGTCCACCAGTGCCATTCCTAAACGATCAGCCCACGTACCCTTTCAAGGTATGGGACACACACTACGGGAAAGCCAACCAACTAATAGTAAAGTTACTGCTGAGAGAGGAGTTACCTGTCCCAAAACTCCATTCACTTCTCATTCTGTTGCTCTACTAGGGGCTACCCCCTCCAGTATACTGCCTCAAACAGCTACTCGTAAAGGTCCTGGATTTTCTGTCCTTGGTCCAGAAGAAGTATGTGTCATTAAAAGTTCAGAAGATCGATTGAAAGAACTGGTGTCTAAACTAGAAAGTGCTGGTCATTCAGGTGAGGAGGACAACTTGAAAAGATTAGTGTGCCTTGAGGAAGATACTGAGGTACGTAGAATTCCACATAAGAAAAATAAAAATGTGCTCGAGAAATGTCTGAAGTTTGTAGGGTTCTACTTCTGATGACATTTATTTTACTTTTCAGTTATTCGTAATACTGGAACTCTTTGATCCTTCCTTACATTAGAGCTGCATGTAAACATTTTCTGTTGACCTGAGGTACATTAGAGCTGCATGTAAACATTTTCTGTTGACCTGAGGTACATTAGAGCTGCATGTAAACATTGTCTGTTGACCTGAGGTACATTAGAGCTGCATGTAAACATTGTCTGTTGACCTGAGGTACATTAGAGCTGCATGTAAACATTTTCTGTTGACCTGAGGTACATTAGAGCTGCACGTAAACATTTTCTGTTGATCTGAGGTACATTAGAGCTGCATGTAAACATTTTCTGTTGACTTGAGGTACATTAGAGCTGCATGTAAACATTTTCTGTTGACTTGAGGTACATTATAGCTGCATGTAAACATTTTCTGTTGACCTGAGGTACATTAGAGCTGCATGTAAACATGTTTACATGCAGCTCTAATGTACCTCAAGTCAACAGAAAATGTTTACATGCAGCTCTAATGTACCTCAGGTCAACAGAAAATTTTCTCTTGACTTGAGGTACATTAGAGCTGCATGTAAACATTTTCTGTTGACCTGAGCATTAGATTGTTTCAATTGTAGTTCTTGGAAGCTGCACTGCTTAGCTATCAGTAGAAGAAGTTAACCATAAACTTGAATTATCGATGAGGTTGCTTTATTATAGAGATTTATTTTAAAATTATTCATGCACCAAATTGCTGGTAGGTCTATTATTGGTTACAGGATCTCTAATATTGTATGTACCACACAAAAACATGTAAACACAATTAATCCCACTAATTATGACTGGAGTTTCCTGTGTAGTTTACACGTTTTGTGACCAGTATTGAAATTTGTCATAACAGGTTAAAATATAAGAAATATTCAATATGATACAGTGAATGGTATAAAAACAAGCCAGTAACTTGAGGGTTAAGTTGTTAGGTTTCAGATAATAAAATAGTTATTAATTCACTAACTAAGAAAGGTAATATGTAAAGCATAGTTAAAATATTTTCCCAGGACATATTCTCACCTTTGTTTTACTTCAGATGGAAGAAACATTTACCGAAACAAGTATTCATCATCCTGATGATGGAAGTAGTGGTCAAGATCCACTGAAGATAGAGAAGGACGAGACATTGTGTCAGAACATGGAGACTGATGATAAGTGACAGGAAACAAAGTAATGTTTCTAGAACTAGGGAAGAGCTAATGGTAACAGAACTGTGATAGTAACACTTGTGTTGTTTTTTTAAGGAAACTTTTACATTTATTAGTATACAGGTATGAAAGGTATTAATTTGTAAAGTTATGTATTATAAATTAAACATAATTACATTGAGAATTCAGTTTCATTACTAACAAAATACCACAAAAGAGGTTTGTTTGTTTTATGTAAAGGAAGATGGTGGAATATACAGTGATTCAAGAACTGAATGTTGGTTCTTACAATGTAGATCATTACCTGTTGTTTCATGTATAGCAGCTTAATGTGTTGAAGCACGTTCTGCCACTAATTACAGCTGCTAGCTAAATAACTATTGAACAAGTAAAGTGTTTATATACTGTTACTGTGTTTAAATTCTGAATCATTCAACCATCTGATCTTTATTTTATCAATTTATATATAAATATATATATAGTCTTTCCTCAGCCAATTTCTTCCTGTGGATAAGATTCGCTATTACAAGCCTAACAGCATAAAAAAACGTTACATTTCTGCACATTTTAAGGCCAAATATACTTATAACCCCAGTATGTGAGCAAAGTTTTTAGGATATTTTGTTCCTTAACTGTAATGAAATAAATGTTGGAAAGCAAAGAAAAAGTGCAATGTGAATTTTTTTTATATTTAAATACATATACTATGCTGCAGAGGTTTTATTAATTAGATATCACTTGAACTAAAAGTAAAACATAGAGATTAGTTCTCACACATGTTTCAGAAGGAACACTGTTTGTAAAACGTATCACAGTATACTGG
>NW_013669595.1:4244-12527 GCF_000517525.1 Limulus polyphemus
ATAGTCAACAACAGATAGTATCTGTAGCCTTACCATAGTCAACAACAGATAGTATCTGTAGCCTTACCATAGTCAACAACAGATAGTATCTGTAGCCTTACCATAGTCAACAACAGATAGTACTTGTAGCCTTACCATAGTCAACAACAGATAGTATCTGTAGCCTTACCATAGTCAACAACAGATAGTATCTGTAGCCTTACCATAGTCAACAACAGATAGTATCTGTAGCCTGACCATAGTCAACAACAGATGGTACTTGTAGCCTTACCATAGTCAACAACAACGAATATTCAGTAACTCGGTGTCAGCTTCCATTTGTTTTTGTTTTTTTTTGTAGTTAGATTTCAGGACACGTAGCGGGTTTTAATGCATAATTTGTTGAAGATATCATTATGCTTTTGTTTTTTCTAGATAAAACTTGGTAATTTTCTTTAGGATACAAAACGACCATTATTTTAACACATTGTCGTATAGTGATTTACTGAGACACTGTAGTGTCAGTCAGTACATTATCTGATAGATCTCCAGAAATATGATAAGGAACGTGGACTTTTACGACCTCAACCTGTTAATGCAGAGGAGAGCACTAGATATAACGTTATTAACGATTTCCAAGTTTCTAGGCCATATTTGCACCCAGGCGTTTCAAGGTTACACTGCTCTACAGCGGAAGAAGTCGTCACAAGAAGAAATGACTGCAACTCTGCACAACTAAAGCGACTGTCAGTGAAGTAGGCGTTGTCATGGTCACGATGGGAGAGTCTAAGTTATCATCGACAAGGGAGAACAAGTAGTTTTATTGCTCTCTCTCCCCCTGAATATGGTTGATACCGGACGAGCCAATTACTGTCTTCCTCCGGCTCGTGAAGTTGACGTAAACAAAAATATAACTTATTATTTGATATACCTTAGTCTAATGATTATAAAAGTTAGTTTTACAAATCATGTACTTTGAACTTTACTGAGTTTGTAACTCAACTTAATAGTACTGATGTTGACTTCACAAATTCCAGATTAAATGAGAAATTCAAAGGAAAAAGATGTGCCTACATCTGGGGCGAAGTCAACACTACAAAGTGTTTGTGAGAGGTCTTTTTTTTTTTTTCCAAAAGCAATATGGACCTTTTCTTCTACACAAATAATTAAGTGGTGACATGAAGGTCAAATGTTTATTTTTTTAAAAATCAAACGGTAACGATCATTTTATAATATTTGGGGTGGTCCGAAGTGGCTTATTAGGGTTATGTAAATCCAAGTCTTGAAGGCCCATTGGTTAATGGTAGACGTTACGGGAACCTCGTACGCTTGAGGGAGTACTGTTAACAATACAAATGTTAACGATGTTACTTAAAATGATCGTAATGTGTAGAACAACAACAAATAAAGTTAACGCGTGTCAAACTGTTAAGCTTATCAAGACAATAATTTTTATTGAAAATATTATTTTATGCTGGTTTCGTACACCAGAGTTAAGAATATTTTATTACTACTATTTACACGGATGGACGAACAGTTAGAGAGACAGATATACAATGAAAATTATACTGATTATATAATCTACAACAAAAAACTCCTAAAACAGGAGTCAAGTAGACATAGAATAACTATTGTTTTTAGTGAGTATCACGGCCACAGTCACGCAGACTACATGAAGGGTGGAGAAGGCCTAAATCTTGCCCATAACTGTAGGTAATGTTCCCGAAGCCGAGGGAGACTTTGGCCTAATGAACTGTTTAACGCTAAATATGCCCTCGCTTTGTGCCGGATTTTCCAAATCTGCTGACCCCCACGGCACGGTGGCTCCCTGACCCGATATTAATCAGCCGTACGTTACAGTTGTTCCCTTACTTACACCTACGTTATATAAAAGAAGATACTGCGATTTGACATACTTAGGCCTAATACTGAACGAAAATATGCTCGAGAGCTTCCTGCACGCGCGTATCCCAGAAGGTATTATTTAAACAATCTAGATGTTGTCATTACCAACCGAATACCTTCGATTTTCATATCTTCCTGAAGTTTTACTGTGATAGTAAAATTTAACGTTTAATTGTATTGTGGCATTAAAATATAAACACTAGGCTAAAAACAAAATACATATAATACAGTTATCCATTTATTTTTTTCTACACGATCTGTTTTAAAAGTTTATCGCCTAACGCCGACTACACAAAACTTCGAAAATCTTTTAATGGTAGGCGGATGGATACCATTTTAAAAATATGTAGTAGTGATTGCTTAACAAAAACTTCGATTACTTCATAAATAAAGGAAAAACAGAAATAACCGAGCCTGCATTTGCTAAATATAGGGTAAATTGCCCGAGTAGGTTCCTGTAATGTATATCAATATTAATAGTAATTTCGTAAAATTTTAAAGGGGGAAAAAAGGGAGTTTATTAGCCCACCAAGGATGTCCCTTCTAGCTGTAACCACCCCTTACTACTCATGTATTCATCCAATTTTTTCTTGAACTCAGTTAAAATTTCTGCTTCCACCACCCTTGAAAGCAGCCCATTCCAAAAGCCAACCACCCTTTTTGAGAAGTTATACTGTCTAAACTGCAGACGACACCTACGCTGCCAATATCTGAACTTATGACCCTTTGTCTTATTGTTTTCACTGCTAAACACAAAAAAAGTTTGACGAATCTATATTATCAATAGCCTTAATAATCTAAAACACTTCAATCAAATCCCCTCTGACCCTTCTCCTCTCCAGAGAAAACATCTCTGGTATCATCCTAGTGGCTCTTCTCTGAACCTTTTCCAACAATTCATTGTCCTTCTTGAGGAAGGGAGCCCAAACTGTACATAGTACTCTAAACAAGGCCTTACAAGTGATCTATACAGTGAAACAATATTATCCCTTGTCTTGTATTCAGTATTTCTATAGATGTTACTCAAAATCCTATTAGCCCTATCGCTAGCTACAAAACACTGTTTAGATGACTTAAGTAATTTTTCAATCTCATACTTTTTGTGTTAACCTGGTAGTTTAGTGTATAATTACATGAGAAGTTATTACAAACAGTGGATTAAATCAAATATATCACATAATTAAAAGCCATAATGAAGTGTACATGTAAACATGTCTTAAACTTTGATTTAATTCAGAAAAATAATAATAAAAACTAACTTTACATTTACCAGAGGAGGAGTATAGCACTCCCAGATTCGTGTGGCGAGTTTAAAACTCAATCTATTGTACTGTAGTGAAAACTATTATAAACATAAAAGTCGCCAGTCTGTAATCTCCCTTGATAAGAATACTGCTAGTACATTACTACTGGCTGTTCAGCGCGTGCAGTTTGTATCACTATACTTGGTGTATCGGCCCACGACCAGAACCTATGAGAATATGTACAAATATTTGTTTTTCAAGACATAAACTGAAAGAACATGAGGCCAAGTGACTAATTTGACAACTATACTCAACTTTCAAGTACTACTATTATTTTATTAAGAACGCACGCCATCTATTAGCGTGCATTTCAGTTGCCTGGAAAAGAAACCTCGCCTACATTTTGTAACAATACATACAAGGTTTCCCCTTATATAAAAACGAGTTGGTTACCAGGATAACGATGATGTCACAAGCCTATTCAATGCAAAATTGAGAATGACTGATATTGCTGCACTGCGCAGGTAATATAATGACGTTAACTGAGGGAGCACGTGCATTAAGTACACGGCCTTCCCTGAAATGTAGGCTGTTTATTTGGGGTAAACTGTCGTTCAAGGTAACATACAGAGGGTTGGCCGTGAAAAGTAGGTAAGTAGGCTCTGAAATTCAGAGCTGTTGTTAAGGGAGAGAAAGTGGAGGTCGTTACTGTTTGGAAAAAGTGTAGTTACAGGAACTCGGTACCAAAGCTTACGCCAGGAAGGTTAAGTGTGCGTTAGGCCTAAGATTTTTAAGTGGAATAACTAAGTATATTATTTACATTCAATTTAAACTAATAACAAATATTGAAAGTAAAAAAAGAAATTATGACAGTAATTATTACTTTAAAACTTATAGTTTGTGGGGGTGGGGGAAATTCTCTCTTTTTTTTTTAATTTTAAAGTTCCAAGTTACGAAGTTACACAAACCGAAGAAAATCAGAAACATCTCAAAAAAGAATTTATAAAAAATTCGTAGCATTTTCTTATCATAAATGTCTAAATTCCGAAATATAAACATGGACGATTATCAAACCATCCAAACATGGAAATCGAATTACACTTTATGAATTTTTAACTTAAACAAAAATGGAAAACGTATCAGATAACATAGTTTGTATAAATTTAAACGTTGAATGTAGTCTCTTGATCATTTAAAAACAGCGCCATCTCAGTTTAAAATAACAAAAAATAAACCATACATTTGAAACAAAGCACTAAGAAACTAGTTTTAACATTATCTTATGTTCTCTTCGGTGGAAAATAGTCTCTCTGCCAATATTTTGTTCCAAAAGTACAGTTTATTTTTTACTTTAGCTACATAAACTACTGCCATCCGAGTTGTTTATTAAAAACTTGACACAACAGAAATATTATGTAATGATAAAACTGGTAGATTAATGAATAACAGATGTAAAAGGCCCTCCAGTTTATAAGGAACTTAAAATAATATTTAAACACCGAATGTGTTTATCAGGGACTTGTATATTTGTTATCTATCTGAAGAAAGGAATCCTCTTTCTACAACTAGCACTCAAAAGCTACAAGTTTTCGCGGATAACGTAATATCACTTCCTGTTAACGAACTCAAGGTTACTCTAGTTCACGAAGAGGTCGGACATGAGACGAAATCGAACAAGTAAAGTGGGGCAAGGCCACGTTGGCGGGAAAGAGAAAGTGATGACACAATCGATTCAGCCCACAAGCGCTACAAGGTTATGCTAACCTTGAGTAACGGTAAAGAACCAGGTGACGACCGTGAAGGCAACCAGCCAATCCGCATAGCGCGCAGCTGTGACTGCACAACGGTTATCCAATCATTTTTCCTTGATTGCCGTTGTGATTAGTGCTCGAATATATAGGGAGATGGGGTAAAAAGGAACATATAAAAGGCTGTAATTAAGGGTATTAAACAAGAAAGATTGCTTAATCTTCGAGCGGCCCTAATTATAACATCTAAGAAAACCGGATTACTCTCACCATTTGTAAAACTTGTAACTACATCTCAACTAATAGCGGACTTCAACATTACTCATGGCTGCTCTCCGCCGACCACGACATAATTCCTGTATGATAATAAACTATTTCTAATAAGAAATATAAAATGTCTACCAAAAAATGGTACACGTGCGTTAAAAATCACGAAATAATTTGATATTAACAATTTACGATAGTGCTGTCATCTATCGATATATCAATAAACCTATTTTTTTATTTGTGTGCGTTGAGATTATAGCGCTCTATTTATAGCCAATAGCGAGTATTAAATGTAATGCACAACATCAAATTAGCCTCCAGTGGCACAGCGGCATGTCTTCGGACTTACAACACTAGAAACCGGGTTTCGATACCTGGGGTGGGAAAAGCACAGATAGCCCATTGTGTAGCTTTGTGATTAAGTTTTAAAAAAATCAAATTAAGTGAAATTAAGAGAGTACTCTTTAATAGAAACAATGTACTTAGAAACACTGAACCAATTCATTTTAATCATCCTAAGTTTTTGTTACATGACATTGCAAATTCGTATTTGGGCCGAAATGCTAAATTAGCTATACTAATGTACTGGGTTTCTTGTTAATTCTGGTGTATACAGGTATGATACTTCGATCGGGCGTGAACGATACTTTTGTAATTATTACGTTCCTACGAGCTCCGCCACCTATAGATTGAAGACTTCACTACATTTATTAACTTCAGTTTTATTACAGACTTAGATATGATGACATTGAAAGTATGAGCAAATAAATTAATTTATGAAAGTAAACGTACACTCATGCTCAACGTTTCTTACCTGTAGATGTCGCTAGGCGCTGACCCCGAAAAACAAAATGTGTAGTAATATGTCAGAAATAATTTTGTTTCTTATCCGTTTTTAAACTCCAATTTTATCGAGATGCACAAAAACAAATCCACCATTTAAGCACCTGATTAAACTTTTAAACTACATCATAAAACATATTTATGCGTTACTTAGAAAATATATAAACGTGCAATATAACAATGTGAGTGTTAAACACTGGATTATTTGAAAATCTCTACACTAAATAACACTGAATGGAAACGAATAAATAATGATCACACGTTATCGAATTATAATACCAATTATTTCACAGAAATTAGCTCTAATCTGACTTCGACAAACAAGAGCCAGTTTTGGTACCTCGTGCATTACAAAGTTGACATACCTACGGCCAAGTTTTATGTATTAAGACGTGAAACAACTAATTAAACATGAATTTTATAGCCGGGCAACATTTGAACTCTTTCAGGTAATTTTTTCCAGTATAATAGATCAGTTGAGTAATGAAGTAGACATTGTCGTCTACTGGACACTGGTTACTCCAATTAGTCATATTGGACAGAGGTGCCCTTGCTGCTACCACCGTCTTTATGACACACCGAAAGTAGTCGATCTTCCATTTTTCTGCCAGAGGGAGACACTTGGCTTCGTCTAGGCGAATGTAGTAGTAATTATTGAGATCAGCAATAGCTGTAGGGACAAGCCAATTAAGAAACGTCAAGAAATTGTCAGAAAAAAGGAACATTTATCACGAACTAACACACATTATTAAAATAAATCATTCCGTTTGAAAGACCTAAGTGGAGTAGGACCTATTTAAATTCATTTCTGTATTCGGTGATATAAAATAGAATGATTCATATTTGCCAAGCTGCCATAGCAAACAGAACTTCATACTTTGTTAGGATTACAAAATCTCAAATATTCCCAATAATTCTTTGAGATAATATTACGGTAATACCATCGCGTGCTAATTTATTACACTATAATTACAATGCTGTAGAACTTAAACTTCCAAACCAGACTATTGTTTAACACTCTAATTGGAAGTTAGTGTTGGAATCTAATACTACAAGTATACAGAACGCACCTGACGACACAACAATCAGATACCTGTGGCATAGCCGCCCCGGTCCTCAAGAGCTATAAGTCCCTTTGATGATAAACCTAAAGATGACTATAATAACATTACAAAACAAACACCCTAAAAATTAAAGAGTGAAATAATCAAAAGATAAAAAAATAAAAGGAATGCAATTTTTTCAGTTAAAAAGTAGACTCATAAAATAAAAAAATTCTAAAAATAATTGCAGTTACAAATATTTTATCTGAAACACTGGTGGATCATGGATAACGCACAGTGGAAATGTATTATTCTTTATAAGCCAGAGGGTAGCGACACGACATGAGGTTATGTTGTGTTCATGAGTTGTGCTCTGTCTTTCACGTTGTGTTTGGCTTCGTTGTTTATTAATACTCGTGGAGTTGTAGATTTAGTTTAAATAACGGTGTCAAATCGAGTATGTCTAAGTGGTAGCGTAAAATGGGTAAGAAAACGTGAGGTAGAATTGTTCAGTCACAGTCTATCAAAAATTAGTTCGTTTTACAACAGTGCTGAGGAAGCAGACGATACTGAAAACAGGCTTAGGCCTAATACTAGATTATTAGTTTTATTTACAATGCAGGATAACTCCTAGCAGGGACTTACAAAACAGATCTATCTGTCAACACTGCGAAATTAGAGGTTATACATTCACGTGATTAAAATAAATACGGCAACAATTTGCGGCCATATTGGATATAAACATTATTCATAAAAACATGGCCTCCACTACACAGTAACTTAGTTCTCCGTTCATTTTTCACAAATTTACTAGCAAATTAGACAATGTATGCAAGTCAAGATTTAAAGAAAAATGCAGAAAAGTCGGTCTTGACACAACAGATCATTATTTCATCCCGTTAGAAATGGCAATCGCGCTAGTTGCCATTAAATTAGTCGACATTGCAAACGGAGGACCCGACTTAAGCCTACAAACCAACGTTAAAATTCCACAGGTTGAGAATATAGATATCGTAAATTATTTAGTCTTAACAATATCTTTTTACACCAGAAAGCAGTTCAAGGTATATGAAACTTTGATGCTTACAAGTATTTTGTGGCCTGCTGAGTACACAATGTCAGACTGTGGAAAGTGTTTAAGATATCTAGCTACATAGCTTACTCGAGGGTAAGTCGAAGTTTTTTTTTTAGTGACTAGGCCTATTGTTTATGTTCTATCAGTGGTAAATTTACAATCTAGATATCATACATCGT
>NW_013669595.1:13527-16830 GCF_000517525.1 Limulus polyphemus
GGTATATGAAACTTTGATGCTTACAAGTATTTTGTGGCCTGCTGAGTACACAATGTCAGACTGTGGAAAGTGTTTAAGATATCTAGCTACATAGCTTACTCGAGGGTAAGTCGAAGTTTTTTTTTTAGTGACTAGGCCTATTGTTTATGTTCTATCAGTGGTAAATTTACAATCTAGATATCATACATCGTATTGTATTGCATTTTAAGTCCTTTGTTTTGTAAGACCATATTCTTCAGTACACATTACCATATAGTTTACACAAATAAGTTCTGGATTTTAAGACCACCTGTCTTGACAAGCCACATTTTTGATAAAACTTTATTATCGCCCACTGGGCCCTACCACCTAGCACTGCTTGTATGGGCCTGTATCGTAGTATTTAGATTACGGGAAGCACCAAATATTTACAATCTACAGATTTTAGCAAGATCTGGATAATACAATGGTGACAAGGTACATTGTATGTATAAGTAGTAGTACTAACCAGATATAAAATTGGAACTGAATAGTCTATGGTTCGACGATGGCTACCAAGCCTTTTCAATGTTGTTCGGGTCTGCACGTTTTACTGCCGCAGTTCCATTTAACTCTACGTACTGGATCTTTTGGAAACCTATAAAACGATAACTCCAGATTCTTTGTCTGGTTGTTTGTACAACTAACTGCTGCACAGCTGATTGTCATTTCAAATACTTGATCACAAATTCCAATACCAGCAACTACATTATGATTACTACTGCTACTAGATTGTCTCTCTGCTACGTCCAAAATGGCGGTAATATATCCATGACGTCACGCGCATTGGATCTATTGCTGTTATCTTTAAAAGCATGTGTGAAATCTGAATTTTCAAAATTAAACTCTGTGAAAGAACTTTCTACGTCATTTCCAGATGCGTGTGTGCAGTATGACTGTTAATTCTTACACTTTCTGTCACAGTAACATCAGCAGAGTGCTTCTTCTCCAAATTAAAATTAACCAAGAATTATTTAAGAAGTACGAGGAAGGAAACATATTTAAATAAACGAGCCAGATCGTCAATAAAGAATAAAAGAGCTTGATGTTTGGATACAAAGGACATGGTCAGATATTTCACATAGAAAGAAAGCAAAAAACAAAACAAAAACTCCGCTTATAATGAATCTGTGAAGGTAAGAATGTTATTTAAATTGAACTGTTTAAATTTAGGTTATTTGAAATAAAATACCGATGAGTAAATCTTTGGTAAAATATAGGGAGGGGAGCTTCCTTACCCAAAGCTGATCCCGGGCCCTCATAAGCCTTACTACGTCTCTAGTTAACAGGAGCCCAGGAACACAAAATCCTCTTAACAAATACTGGTTCATCGACCGGAACACCTACTCCTAGGTTCCATTGTAACTGGGTGTCATTTTGGTTGCGTTTTACACCCCCTTGGCAGATTAGCTACACCATATGGATAAGGAAAACCCTTAGCCCACCCGATCCCGCCTGTCAAGTTTGGTACAGGTAGCTCCAAAACTATGAGAAGAGTTCACGGACAAACAAACAAAATCACAAACTGTTACGTATTAGAATTTCGAATAATCCGAAGCCGAGTTAAATAACTTAAATTTAGTAGTTAAATTGTACTTTGGACTTACTAGTTAAATAAAAAACCGATACATAGTCAGTTTGTGATATTTGCCAACAAGATTGATACACACAGTTTTCTTTTTTAACACAAGTACGTTTTAATATTTATATATATACAATAGTACGATTTACAATAACAATTATTAAAAACTAGTTACTACAAACAATAATTTATAAACAAAAGTTTCACAAACTTGCAAATAATATAAAGTTTTCTTTTTAATCTGGAACTTCCTTGATGTCTTATCGAGGGGTCACGATGAGCTAGTTGACGGAGTTATATATATATCACTTAACGGGAAGCTAGTTAGCCTTGTATCTTATTGATCACACGCCGATTTTACCACTGTTGAAGTTAGGTAATGTTTTCATAAAAATACTAATGTCCGATGAGAATCCACTGAAGTTAAATGATTTGTAAAGTTCGAATTTTGTTAATGCTCCTGGTCAAATATCTTAAGTTTCCGATTGATAAGGGTTATAACAATCATGGTTATAGCTTCCAAAGATTTTGGCACACTGAATATAGCGAACTAATGATAGATACTCTCCTCTTGGCGCGTCGCGTTGGTGATATTTATAGGGGTGGGAAGGTTTTCTAGAAAATTCAGTCTGACGTAACAATACTGGTTAAAGCGTTTACGTATATAGATATATTGTTGATTCCTACTATCGAGCCCCCCAGTGGCACAGCGGTATGTCTACGGACTTAGAACGCTAGAAACTTAATTTCGATACCCATGGTGGGCAGAGCACAGATAGCCCATTGTGTAGCTTTGTGCTTAATTATAAACAAACAAACAAACAAGCAAAATCAATAAAGAAAACTAGCTATAAAAAAGTAATGCCATACTTTTCAGTTAATTCTATACCATTATAAAATTAGTAACACTACTTGTACACTCGTTGTTACTGTGCGCTTAGAATATGGTTGTTTTATTTTATTTTATGGAAAGGGCGTAAATTGCTGAAGTTTAATAAGGCAGTGACCATGTGACATCACAGTTGTGAGTAACAAGGAAACCATTGGACCGACCCTGTGTCTGTGAAGCTATGCATAATTGTGTTGACAAAAACTCTGAATGTATCTTAACGAAATTTGGTAAGCTTTTAGTAAACATTACAAGTCTGTTGTAGAAATATATATATGTGTATATATTGTCTTATTACTTAGTTTTTTGCATACGAAAATATCTGGAGTTTGAATGTTGACACCCAGGTTCAAAGCCAAGATCTACGAACAGATAATGTAGACTGGTAAGGTAATTGTTTTTACCATGAAACTGTTATGATTTATTTGTAAATTACATTATATTTGATATATATATACTTATATTCATCAAAAGGTCAGTTAAAATTGGTTAATTTAAGTACTCCCTATTATTATCATCCCATTCTTCTTACCATCCTGTGCTTTACAAGTAACTATATATTTTATGCACGATTTATAAAGTTAAAAATAACAGAGAATACTTTGAAATTTTTGAAGTGTAAAACTACAAAATATAGTTTAAAACTTGAACTGTACATCAAGGTTTTGTGAAAGAAAAGCAGTCCTACATGAACATGTTTCTACCAGTTTTTTTCATGTCTGGACTCACTGTTGCATCCATATACAACACAGTAAGGCGTTTTGAAGACGTAAAAATCGTTCGTAAATATTGTTACGACAGCGGAAGTCACGCG
>NW_013669595.1:17011-20326 GCF_000517525.1 Limulus polyphemus
AAGGATCATGAATTATCGAGAAACTCCGCGAATGTCCTAGTGTTTTCCAGGCGCCCTCTTTTTTAATATATAAGCCTGGCGAGAAAAACTAGCGCAAGGTCAGAGACAGATAGATTGAAG
The DNA here is from genome assembly GCF_000517525.1 of Limulus polyphemus. Classification (NCBI taxonomy): domain Eukaryota; kingdom Metazoa; phylum Arthropoda; class Merostomata; order Xiphosura; family Limulidae; genus Limulus; species Limulus polyphemus. The sequence continues at coordinate 17,132 of NW_013669595.1, forward strand.
AGATAGATAATTGAGTCAAGCGAACATTAAGCACCGTAAGTAAAGTGTGTGAACCACTGTGATTTTTAGCGTGTGTTATAAAGATTGTTAAGTTTAAAGTGACTGTGGAAATTCTGTGTATTACAAAGAATAAACTAGTTCAATTAAGAAAGGACTTATATCGCTGAAGTTCCTCGGAAAGAATTTATACCGGAAATAAAGGAAATCAAACGAGCAGATACGTAACAGTATTAAATTTAGCTCTAATGCATAACACTGAACCTTTCGTATCAGTTACTGTAATAAACTGAACAGCTGCCACAGAATCATAGAAACATTTAATCTGTGATATTGAAAATGAAATTAACAAAAAAAAATCACGTTTTGTATGCGCTGTCCTTTAATACAAAAGCACAAATGAAATTGATATTCATTAAGTTACCTTCGTGAGTAGAGGTTTTCTTTGAATTATTCAAGGTGTAACTTATGTTTATGTGATACATCTAGCCACGTGATGTTTCGTGTGAACAATACACTTGGTCACGTGATGTTTCCCGGAAAGTTAATTAAAATAAGATTGACTTTTTTTAACAATACAAGAAAAATGAATGTATTGTCACGACAAAAAGACAATTTGTGCCTCCTAACTCATGACAAAACTAGAGACACTCAGTCGAGCGCAAACCTACGCAACGCGGCGTTGATTATATTCGGCTCTCAAAAAATACGAAAACGTGTCTATATGTCCGTCGTTATCAACGGACACGGACTATTTTTAACAGGGCAATGAGGAATAATATTCTATATATGTCCACCAAGTTTCATCAAAATCTGATAATTTTTGACTGAGTTATAAAGCAAAAATAAGTGTGAAAAATCGGTCCTCATGATAACAGGTAGGGATTTTTTCGTGACCTTGACCTTTGACCTAGGCCCTCAAAAACAAAGAACTTATAAGTTGGGTCATAGTCCAAATGTATGCTAACTTTCGTCCAAATTCATTCAGCCATTATCGAGAAATATTGCTGACAAACACACACGCATGGGGGAAAATATAACTCCCGTCCATCTTCGATGGCGGAGGTAATCAAGTTACTGGCTCTGAGTACAATAAATCTTTGTATATTAATAATAAGAAAAATAATTAAATGTAGACCAGTTATCTATATACACTGTGAAGCTCGTTAAGATGGTTGATTACGACGATAGCTGTGACTCATTTAGTGAAATCTAGCACAATCAGTGGATAATATTGTGATACAGCAGACTTGTACTTTTTAGGCTTAAGAGTGGTAACTAAGCGTGGCTTTGAAGTTAAAGTGTCAGGCTGCGGACCCAGGATCCAGGTATAAGTGCAACCACGACTGAAATGTTAAATGTGTGGGGGCTCATAGATTTTTATGAACTCCTGTGTGCTGAAAATGGGTTTTGCCTTTTTTTGGCATAGAATAATCTGTGAATTATTCACTTCAATAAAACCCATTTCAAATTCTACTTTTATATCTTTTAAAAAAACAAAATCTTAAAATTGTCAATGAATACTAAGAATAGCATTTTAATGTTGCTTAGAACTCTAAGAAACACACAAAAAGTAATTTAAAATAGGACATATTAATTCATATAAAGAAACACAGCAGGATTAGGCCATATTAACTTCTTTTATTTTTTTGGTGATGTTTGAAACCTTTACATCAGAATTTCCAAAATATCGGACTGCATGCATTAGAATCCTATTGCTATCTTGCTACAAATTATCGATTCTTATATATGTGTAAATTAAAAAATTTTGAAGCACAGTTAGAGTGATTAAGTGTGCTTAAAGTTTGACATTTTATTTACAGATGTGTACTCGACACCTAGAAGATGCTTTTGGGTACGGATAGGGTTAAGTGTCTCTAATTACTGTGTATTTACATAGTAGTTACTTAATAAACACGTGCATTTACACATAGTTACATTGTACTTAATGTGTAAATCATTTTACACTATATAAACGTAACCCTAACCCACTTAATTAACTAAAAAATAAAGGAAGTAATACAATAGTTACAGTTAAAAAATACACAGACACTTTAGGCCTACTGGTTTCTATACCCTGCCGGATTTTGGCATTTAAACTGTAACTTTTAATGCATTATACTACATAAAGAAGATACCATTTTTTTTTCTTTTCTCTTCACTACAGTTGCAATTATTTAATTAACATTACCCATTGGAGTATCCATTGGTATCCTTTGTCCTGAACAGTGTTACCTATGCTGCTAACACAATGTTTAAATCTATTTCGATCTTAATTCAAACTCATTGACGTCGTTTATAATATGAACCAAAAGAACTGGGATCTACAAACGGACAAAGACGTCTCTAACATTCTTTAGATTCTAAACAAATACGTTATCTGTTTTGGTGTGAAGGAAGGTAATATAAGACAGAAATTACATCTCATAACAGTCAGCATAAAGGAGTCCTACTAGTAACAATCACATCAGTCAGCGTACAGGAGTCCTAGTAGTAACAATCACATCAGTCAGCGTACAGGAGTCCTAGTAGTAACAATCACATCAGCCAGCGTACAGGAATCCTAGTAGTAACAATCACATCATTTATCTTATAGGAGTCCTAGTAGTAACAATCACATCAATTATCTTACAGGAGTCCTAGTAGTAACAACCACATCAGTCAGCGTACAGGAATCCTACTAGTAACAATCACATCAGCTATCTTACAGGAATCCTAGTAGTAACAATCACATCAATTATCTTACAGGAGTCCTAGTAGTAACAACCACATCAGTCAGCGTACAGGAGTCCTACTAGTAACAATCACATCAGCTATCTTACAGGAATCCTAGTAGTAACAATCACATCAATTATCTTACAGGAGTCCTAGTAGTAACAACCACATCAGTCAGCGTACAGGAGTCCTACTAGTAACAATCACATCATTTATCTTATAGGAGTCCTAGTAGTAACAATCACATCATTTATGTTACAGGAATCCTAGTAGTAACAACCACATCAGTCAGCGTACAGGAGTCCTACTAGTAACAATCACATCATTTATCTTATAGGAGTCCTAGTAGTAACAATCACATCATTTATGTTACAGGAGTCCTAGTAGTAACAACTACATCATTTATGTTACAGGAGTCCTAGTAGTAACAACTACATCATTTATGTTACAGGAGTCCTAGTAGTAACAATCACATCAGTCAGC
>NW_013669595.1:20336-23194 GCF_000517525.1 Limulus polyphemus
AGTCCTAGTAGTAACAACCATATCAGTCGGCTTACAGGAGTCCTAGTAGTAACAACCACATCAGTCGGCTTACAGGAGTCCTAGTAGTAACAACCACATCAGTCGGCTTACAGGAGTCCTAGTAGTAATAATACATCAGTCAGCTTACAGGAGTCCTAGTAGTAACAATTACATCAGTCAGCTACAAGAGTTCTAGAAGCAATTATCCAATCAAATTGTGGTATGAGATTGGTACCTTATGTTTACTACCTCCTTAGTTAATGATTGAAACGTTTTTAATTTTTTCTTCTTCTTCCAGTTTTGGAACTAAAATCGCTCTTATTGATTATTATATATGTTTTCTTGCAGGAAAAGTAGCCGTAAATTTATTAGTGATGTCCCAAAACCGCTATATGTCTTTTCTGTCGGCTAATATGGTAATGGCCCCTGTGATGAAGCGAGAAATATCTTGGGCCACATGAGTGAGGTGTGAAATGCAAACAAACTGACTTTATTTTTGCTTTCTTAAGTTTTAGATATAAAGGGCACTCTCCTCTTTAGTCAAAATTTCGATTTTGTTTTTGAGAACACAGAATATAGCACATTTTGGTGAAGATAAATTTCTTTTTTTTTGTGTACTTGTTTTATATATTAATTTCAGAATTCAAACTGTTGAGGATTTTAGAGACTTTACAAGTTTTTAGCGATTCCTTAAAATTGAAGAGTTTTGTTTTCATTCGTGTTAACTTTCAACAGAAGTCGTACAAGTAAGAATAATATTAGTCAATCTTACGACCTTAAGATTCCTAATAGTAATAATCAGTCAGTTAGGCTTACAGCAGTCCGAGTATTAAAAATCATACCCTTCAAATCGCCAGGTAACACCATCATCCTGGTATTCATTGTAACTACAAACAAATTATACCTTTCTAGGTGAGTTAATCCCTCAAGTACCATAAATCTTCACTCGTTCTTGGGATTTAACGACTGTAGCTTGTAAAAAAGGGCCGAAATTTTATTTTACCTTTCTTGATTGATTGATTGTTTTGAATTTCGCGCAAAGCTACACGAGGGTTATCTGCGCTAGCCGTCCCTAATTTAGCAGTGTAAGACTAGAGGGAAGGTAACTAGTCATAACCACCCACCGCCAACTCTTGGGCTACTATTTTACCAACGAATAGTGGGATTGACCGTCACGTTATAACACCCCCTCACGGCTGAAAGGGCGAGCATGTTTGGTGTGATGGGGATTCGAACCCGCGACCCTTAGATTGCGAGTCGAGTGCCGTAACCACCTGACCATGCCGGGCCATTACCTTTCTTGAACAAACACGATGTGCGTGCCTCTAGTAAAAGGTAACTTAGTAGTAGATAATGAACCTTTAATGAGCATCGTAAGATGTTCACTTGAATTGTATAATCAGTTTCGTGTGTGTCTATTCAAATTTCTTTTAAATCTAAAAGGATTGGAGATTTTACGGATTGTTTCTTTCTAGTATGTTGAAGACTATTTGCGTTTTTTTGTTTTTTTTAGTTTTTCTGTTGCGTTGAGTTTGCTTTGATACTACTCTCATGTTTTCTAAGCGCCATCTGATTTATAATACCGAAAGCCGGCGAAGTAGTGAAACCAATAGGCCCAATTTTAATCATTATGTGTTACAATTTTTTTCACACTTCTAATTTGGAAGTAGTGAAACCAATAGGCCTAATTTGAATCATTATGTGTTACAATTTTTTTCACACCTCTAATTTGGAATGTAGAATGTGTCAATTAAAAGGAATGTAACTAAAACATCAACAGGCTAACGTGATTTCTATCAATATTATTAGGCCTATTTTGTTTCTTTTACTTCGTCAGCTTTCGCTGTCTAAACCCATAAAATTAAATGCTTTATACTACATAAAATATAGCATTTTAGATAGACTTTTGTCTGCCATCATGCTTGGACCAGTTGACGAATTCTGGTGTTGTACAAAATGTACTAAGGGTAGCGAAATGTTTCAAATAAAAAGATTGGTTGAAAATGCTCTTTTTTTTTTTACATATCTCTATTTTCAAATTCGTAATGGAGTAAGTTTTATTGAGGTGATGTTTGTCAATGACCTTTTAAAAACACAAAATATTCTTACACACTCAGTGTTTATTATTCTGGCTATTAAGTAGCTAGTAAACACATAACTTTTCACTGAAGAAGAGTTTAAAAAAATCAGTATATATAACTTGACAAGCATCATCATCACCAGTATTAATTTTTAATTCGAGATATTTACGTCACTGTAACTGCTCAACGAATGAAATTTCTACATCTACTTATGTTAAAGAGACAATCGTGTGCATGTTTATATATTTTCTTATTTATGTGATATAATTAGACCACTCATTCCTAGTTACCTTACTCTAGAATTAGCAATTTATCAATCAGTTCTTTACTACGAGACAAAAATATAAAATGTTTACGCAATTTGTGGATTTTACCGATTGTAAATGGTATTTAAAAAACAAATTGAGGATTAACATTCATTCTTTGGACAAGTCCCCTGGATTTTTGAACCCCACTAGCTAGTCAATAAGATGACTGGACAACACATAAGGGTTCTTGTAAAAAAAATGTATATTGTGTTAACATAAATCAATTCTTTCTATAATATAATTGTTGAAACACAACGGGCCTAATGACGATAGACCTAATATGTATTATAAAAAAATCACTTAAACTGCAGATTTCCCCCCTATATTCTCTTAATTTGTTCATTAAGGATTCAGAATCAGAAGCGTGTAAAGCAACATTTCAGATTTATATTTACACGCTTCTCATTTTGAAACCAAAATGAACAAGTTTTGTTTGAAGTTAAGCACAAAGCTACACAATGGGCTATCT
>NW_013669595.1:23280-25989 GCF_000517525.1 Limulus polyphemus
CGTTTGGACAAGTTTTTGTCTTCTTCTGATGATGACAAAACTTTGTCGAAACGTTGTACATTTGCTGTCATGTTAAACTTATATTAAAGTTTTTCTTCATTACCCATTTAAGCCGTCTCCAGCCATTATTAGTCTCAAAGTGGGTTCCTCGTCATCGAATTTATCAATCAGTTCTTTACTATGAGACAAAAATATAAAATGTTTACTAAATTTGTGGATCTTATTGACAGTAAATGGTGTATAAAAACTCATTATTTGTAAAAGTCCCCACAATTTCTGAACCTCACTAATTATTCACTAGGTCAGATTTTGTGTTAAGATTAATCTTTTCCTTTTATCACATATTTTAGATCAATTGTTTTTTTAATGCCTTGAAAGTTCTCGGAGTTTAAGCCTAAATAAACGAAGGGGGAAAAAAAGCTTCATGGTATTTTCACAAAATTATTATTCTTATGTGGGCTATCTGTGCTCTGCTTACCACGGGTATCAAAACCCGGTTTCTAGCGTTGTAACTCCGCAGACATGCCGCTGTGTCACTGGGTGGGCACTTCCGGTGACAGCCAAACTGGCCCTTACCAACTCAACAGTGTCATCAATCACTTGTGTTGCCTGAGAAAGTTTGGCTCACAAACTGTAGAGCAAACAAGCCGCTGCACATTGAATATTTATCATTCAAGTGTGGCTTCATAGAAACCGTTACTAACGTACAAAACTATAACAGAATATTTCAAATTAAAAATGAATAATAAATTTTTGTATCGACAATAAAATTCACTTAATGAGAAAGTTTGGTATGTTAATAATTATTTTATTAAGGTATATTAATCACCTTATAGGAGGGGTCTGGGGACAGGCTTCTCCATAATGAACCAAAATGATGCATTTCCTAGATAAATGTGATACTGAATTTGACCTGGATTCAATTGGTCAACCAGCAAATTTGACCAAAACGTGAGACATTTTTCTGATGTGAGCGTGATAAATAGGCCAGATGCATGAATCGAATGAGTGACTATTAAAAACACCGAATACATAATGTTCTTTCAAAACAGAACATTATTTTTACTAGCACTGCAGTTGGGGAGAAAGCCGTGACTAAGTTAATCTTTTTGGATTGTTGTGATCCAGGCCTGATAATGGCATAATAACCAGTGAGGGTTATACGAGAATTGGGTGTGTCTTTACCCATTGACTACACTTAGAGTAATCATGAGTCCCAGGGAAATATCCCCGGCATCCCCGCTATCTCAAAGGAACTGGCTGTGTTCCTGATTAAACTTTTAAACTACACCATAAAACATATGTATGCGTTAGAACACTATACCTTACTTAGAAAATATATAAACGTGCAATATAACAATGTGAGTGTTAAACACTGGATTATTTGAAAATCTCTACACTAAATAACACTGAATGGAAACGAATAAATAATGATCACACGTTATCGAATTATAATACCAATTATTTCACAGAAATTAGCTCTAATCTGACTTCGACAAACAAGAGCCAGTTTTGGTACCTCGTGCATTACAAAGTTGACATACCTACGGCCAAGTTTTATGTATTAAGACGTGAAACAACTAATTAAACATGAACTTTATAGCCGGGCAACATTTGAACTCTTTCAGGTAATTTTTTCCAGTATAATAGATCAGTTGAGTAATGAAGTAGACATTGTCGTCTACTGGACACTGGTTACTCCAATTAGTCATATTGGACAGAGGTGCCCTTGCTGCTACCACCGTCTTTATGACACACCGAGAGTAGTCGATCTTCCATTTTTCTGCCAGAGGGAGACACTTGGCTTCGTCTAGGCGAATGTAGTAGTAATCATTGAGATCAGCAATAGCTGTAGGGACAAACCAATTAAGAAACGTCAAGAAATTGTTAAAAAAAAAAGTAAGGTTTATTACAAACTAACACACATTGTTAAAATAAATCATTCCGTTTTAAAGGCCTAAGTTAGTAGGCAATATGTTGTGATAAAAATATCTCATTTTCCAACCTGCCATAGCAAACAGAACTTCGTACGGCGTTACATAATCTCAAGGATTAAGTAAGAAACAGAGAGGGTTATTAATGATGAGCAGTCCTTTGTTAGGGTTACAGAATCTCAAGGAAAGGGGCTATTACTAATAAACAGCCCTTTGTTAGGGTTATAAAGTTTTAAAGATTAAATAAGAAACAAAGATAATTTTGACTAATGAACAGTTCTCTATTAGTGTTACAAAATTTCAAGTACTAAGTGTTCCCAATAATTCCTTGAGAGAAGACGCTGCTAATACCAAAGTGTAAATTTGTTAGGATATAATTATAGTGTTTTAGAACTTAAAGTCCTAAACCATACTATTGTTTTACAACTTAACTCATAGCAATGTTGGAATTTACTACAAGTTGAAGTTAAAAGCATTGAGGAACTCGTAATGGATGCATCTCTAACAATTAATCAATAGATTAGTGTTACGATCGTGTATAAACGTTAAAGTTAATTTTTCTTTGTAACCGATATCTTATTGTTACGACAGCGGAAGTTACGTGACATTGGTGGCATGTGGGAGGAGTTTCTCGGGTGATCTTGAATTTCCTAGTTTGTTCGGGACGCCCTCTTTTTTTAGATATAAGCCCGGCAAAAGAAGGGCAGAGATATGCAGATAGACTGAAGAGATAGATAATTGAGTCAAGCGAACAGTAGGCTGTGATTTATAGCGT
>NW_013669595.1:26039-27956 GCF_000517525.1 Limulus polyphemus
ATTAACAAACGAGCAGATACGTAACATTATATAGCCAGAATTCGAAATCGGCCTTACCATTTAAAAATACCTGATTATATACCTGTTATGACGTGATTAGACGGACATTCACTAGGTGGATCAGTAGAAGAAAGATCTAAAACTACACCACCAGTTGCATTAAGAAATGGATCCACGGGATCAGGGGTCCGGCAGAGCACATAGTTTATCTGACTCACCCTTTAAAAACACAAAACCGTGATATTAGTATGTTTAGATTGTTTTAACTTTCATACATTAGTCTGAATTAAAATATTTTTATTGGAAATACATTAGATACAAACCTCGAAGTTCATATCTTAGTCTTAAAATATATATATGCAAAAAAAACAACAACAACAAACAAACAGAAATATAAAACTAACCAAAAACCGGCTATGCCAGCAGTCAAGCATTGATCAGTGTTGCAATCGTTGAGCCAAACTTCGTTGACTGTTGAAGACGGTCGTTTAGCGAGACCTATGCGTTTTTCGAAAAAGTAAGCTTCATATAAATGATGATAAAGGCCATGTGTCGGTGCCTGGTGAAGTAGATAAAAACCGAAATTACGTTTTGTTACACAACTTAGTTTAAATCAAAACAAAACAAACTCCGTTTTTGTAACAATACGACCCTAATCTATGTCTCTTTTGTCAACCTTTACTGAAAACTAAACACCATAAGAACCTTGTGTACGTAACTTTAATAATAACTCTGCCCCAATGACTGACTTACCGCTTCATATATATACCACAACAAACTGTAGACCGGGCCTACAACTAACCTGTCATGTAAAATAAAATACATTTTACATCCACTATTTTATTTTACAGTACTCTACATGATATTGAGTATTTACTTGCCATCATAATCTCTCATGCATTGCTTCTACTGACTTCCATTCCGATGGTGTTTGATAACCTATCTGTATGTGACGACATTTACTCTTACACAGCTATTTTATACTTTCTACAAACATGTTTTGTACAGTTCTCATGTAACCCTCTGCCTTAAAAATATCATTGAACAAATCATGCCTAAAATATTGGATAAAGAACTTAGCTATGTTGAAACAAATATATTTCGTACACTGTTTGTCCTGCTATCAAGTCTAGAAAAATTATCGGTAATGACATTTAGTTCAGTTTTAGATAATGACTTTACTGCAATAGCTCATGGTTACTTCCGAGATTCACCCTAATTACGATTATTTCCTACCTTAACTATGGTTACTTCCGAGATTCACCCTAATTGCGATTAGTTCTGTACCTTACCCTAAGTGTGATTCGTTCCATGCCTTACCTTATCTATGATTAGTTCAGTATTTTATCCTAAATATGATTAATTCCGTGCCTTATCCTAGATACGATTCGTTCCGTGCCTTACCCTAATTACGATTAGCTACATGCCTTAACGTAACTACGATTAGCCGCATGCCTTACCTTAACTGTGATTAGTTCCGTGCCTTACCCTAAATACGGTTAGTTTCATATCTTACTCCAACTACGGCTAGTTCCGAGATTACCCTAAATGTGATTAGTTCCGTGCCTTACCATAACTTTAATTAGCTCCATGCCTTACCCTAAATACGGTTAGTTTCGTATCTTACTCTAACTACGGCTAGTTCCGAGACTACCCTAAATGTGATTAGTTCCGTGCCTTACCCTAAATACGGTTAGTTTCGTATCGTACTCTAACGACGGCTAGTTCCGAGACTACCCTAAATGAGATTAGATCTGTACCTTACCATAACTTTAATTAGCTCCATGCCTTACCCTAACGGTGATTAGTTCTGTGCCTTACCCTAAATACGGTTAGTTTCGTATCTTACTCTAACTACGGCTAGTTCCGAGACTACCCTAAATGAGATTAGATCTGTACCTTACCATAACTTTAATT
>NW_013669595.1:28731-30035 GCF_000517525.1 Limulus polyphemus
TTTACCCTAACTGTGATTAGTTCTGTGCTTTACCCTAACTGTGATTAGTTCTGTGCTTTACCCTAACAATAATTATTTCCATGTCTTACTCTAACAGAGTTTAGTTGGGATCCATAGTTTATAAGATTAGAGTAAAAATCTCGTCTAAATGTTTGCCAAGAGTAAATGTTTGCGATGTTTCTTTAGTATATACACACACATGAAGATTTGATGAATAAGTTATTTTGTAATAATAAGAGTAACACTAGAAAAAAAAAAAAACAAGGTTTGAACAAGTTCACAGAGTCGAAGTTTTTAAAGTTAAGAAATTATCCTCATGTACATTACCAATCTTCACTTACCTGCATTTATGTTTAAACATGGCATGTTCAGCGGCATAACGTAATCAGTTAGCACACACTGCTCTTAACGTCATCACAATCAGTTAACACTTTTAAAATATAACCAAAGGTAGTACAATAGCGCCAGACCCCACAGGGTTAAGTGGTTTTTCACATTGCAGCAATTGTGTAGAAGTATAGAAACACATGAAATGTCAACATATCCAATATAGAATCATGTATAGTGTATGAATACTGACAGGCACGTGAAACATTAGATGAAGCCCTGGAGATTAAAATGTTTGTTTCTTACGGATTTCGCGCAAAGCTACACAAGCGCTATCAGCGCTAGCCGTCCCTAATTTAACAGTGTAAGACTGGATGGAAGGTAGCTAGTCATCACCACCAACTCTTGGGCTACTCTTTTACTAACGAATAGTGGGATTGACCGTCACCTTATAACGCCCCCACGGCTGAAAGGGCGAGCATGTTTGGTGTGACGGGGATTCGAACCCGCGACCCTCAGATTGCGATTCGAGCGCCCTAACCACCTGGTCATGCCGGGCCAGATTAAAATGAAGCAGGAAGTTAATTACTGATTCAAGCGGTAGACCAGGTTATTAATGTTCATGCTATTTCAAATTGTGGCTTTCACAAACAGGTTGTGAAGATTTTCTATCGGTTATTGAACTTTCAAGTAAATATGATCCTGTGTTGGGGTAATTGCAAAGGAGCTTAAAAGTTTTGTTACTTATTATATAGCCCTACAATACAAAATGAAATCATTAAAAAGTTAGCACACTAACTTCAGGAAGGCATAATAAATGTCGCGAAAGTGCGCCATTTGATTCCTTACTAACTGGCACATCCAAAAAGGATCAGCTGGTCCATATTATTAGACGGGCAACAGTAAGCAGGCCTACTGATGGTGGTAAACCGATTGAACTTAAATGCTTGTTTCTTTGAATTGATGCACAACGCTAC
>NW_013669595.1:30978-34795 GCF_000517525.1 Limulus polyphemus
AAACTAGTTTTTTTAGTAAGACATCTACAGTAATTTAATGTTGTATTTTAGTAAGACATCTACAGTCATTTAATGTTGTATTTTAGTAAGACATCTACAGTAATTTAATGTTGTATTTTAGTAAGACATCTACATTCATTTAATGTTGTATTTTAGTAAGACATCTACAGTCATTTAATGTTGTATTTTAGTAAGACATCTACAGTCATTTAATGTTGTATTTTAGTAAGACATCTACAGTCATTTAATGTTGTATTTTAGTGAGACATCTACAGTAATTTAATGTTGTATTTTAGTAAGACATCTACAGTAATTTAATGTTGTATTTTAGTAAGACATCTACAGTCATTTAATGTTGTATTTTACTGTAGATGTCTTACTAAAATACAACATTAAATGACTGTAGATGTCTTACTCATTTAATGTTGTATTTTAGTAAGACATCTACAGTCATTTAATGTTGTATTTTAGTAAGACATCTACAGTCATTTAATGTTGTATTTTAGTAAGACATCTACAGTCATTTAATGTTGTATTTTAGTGAGACATCTACAGTCATTTAATGTTGTATTTTAGTGAGACATCTACAGTCATTTAATGTTGTATTTCTTATCGTAATGGGAACACAGTTATAAGTGTATTGATGTTGTATGTAAACTGATCCTGTTAAACACACAGTAACTTAAGGTTAAAATGACATTTGTGTAAATTTAAAATAATGCGTATATTTAAAGAAAACCAACATTAATTTTACACTAACATATTGATAAAACCTTGAGACTGAGTATAGACTCACACATTTTAACGTCTTGCTTCTTCATGATCATAAGTGCATTATTCAGTAAATTACTGAGTGAATGTTTATTGTATTTTTATTGTTTGTTTGTTGTTTTTTTTTAATTTCGTGCAAAGCTACACGAGGGCTATCTGCGCTAGCCGTCCCTAATTTAGAAGTGTAAGACTAGAGAGAAGGCAGCTAGTCATCACCACCCACCGCCAACTCTTGGGCTACTCTTTTACAAACGAATAGTGGGATTGACCGTCACATTATAACGCCCCCACGGCTGAAAGAGCGAGCATGTTTGGTGTGACGGGGATTGCGAGTCGAGCACTCTAACCACCTGGCCATGCCGGGCCATTATATTTTGATACTGGAGATAATATCATTTTAAAATATTTAAATACAGGAGCTGAGAAATCGTCTGGATAATTACAGAACTCTTCTGATAAAATAACGTCTTTGAGAAGAAAATTCGATGAACTAAAAGAAACGGAAACAAAAATGGCCACAACCTGGTGAACTGACACAAATTTAACGCCAAGTCAGAGCCTCGAGTAAAAAGACGTTTTGATGAATTGAGTGTTGACCAGTGACTGAGTGATGATAAGAAATATCTAAAGTTGGCGTGTTTTTCCGAACTTTGGTTGTAATATCAACACAGTTAAAAATAAAGATATTTCCGTTTCATTCGAGCAGAATCGCCCCCCACTGGCACAGCGGTAAGTCTGCGGACTTACAACGATATAAGCTGGGTTTCGATACCCGTGATGGGCAGAGCACAGATAGCCCATTGTGTAGTTTGGTACTTAACTTCAAACAAACAAACCAGCAGAATCATTAAATACTTTACCAGAAGACGAGTTTCATTTACAATGCAGAACAATCCCTAACAGAGACCACAAGAATAGTTATTGTATTTAAGAGTATGTCTGAAATCTGAACTTTCAAAATTAAACTCTATGAAAGAACTTAATAAATTACTTATGTCTACATCATTTACATGTGCAGCATGATTGTTATTTCTTATACTTCTTCACCAAATTAAAATTAACCAATAATCTGAAACCAAATACAGGTTCAACGACCCTGAAAACTTATTCCCAGACCTTTTTACAAATGGATGACCTTCTGGTTGTGTTTTAGTCCACCTTGGCAGATTGGCTACGCCATATGGATAAGGGAAACCCCTGGCTCATTCCGAGTCCGCATGCCAAGTTTGGCACAATTAGCTCCAAAACTGTGGGGGGAGGTGGGGGTTCGTGGACAAATTAATTCACAAACACACATAACATAATAATATAAGATTACTCCGCTAAGAAAGGTAAATTTGTTGTAAACAGTCGTATTTTTAAATTCTTTTATTTTAGGTTTGGTTTGTTTGTTTGTTTTGGAGCACAACCACATTGAGCTGTCTGCTGTGTTCAACTTGGGGAATCGAACCCTGGATTTTAGCGCTGTAAGTCTGCAGCTGTCCCACCGGGAGACTTTTGCTTTATAAAATAAATGCACCACAAAAGATTTTGATCGTATTTCTTGGATAAACACTAAATCTATTACTTAATGTCAGTTTAATTTTGCTATGTTTTTGTACTATGTTGTTTAACTATCTGAGTACCAATTACACTCATAACATTTTATTTGTTTTTGCTTGTAAGCAAAAGAAAAAAAAGCCTGATCACTAAACAACAACTGAAATCTAACAAATTCCCAAATCTAATATGATAAGATCGAAGAAAAGCATCAGAGACATTTTGTCTTTAACGAGTTATTCTGAAACCACCTGATAATAAGTCATTCCTGGGCTGTGGGACAATGTCGCACAAGGTGACAATATTTTCCCCAAGAGTTGACAAGTGTTGTTACCAAAACTGAAGCCGAAGCATTGTGTCAGAAACCGGTTACACTTGGCTGCACATTGGAAGGGCTTTAACACTGTAGTTTGGTCGAAAAGAAACTCTCCTTCTTTGGGCAAATAACCACTTGGTAGCGTTGGAAGATTTCTATAAACTCTGGTTAGAGAGTACTGAGGGAAAATAGAAAATATAAAAACAACTGTTACAAAGGTCGAGATGACCAAGAACTTTATTTTACACTGTGACATTTTTCTGTGACCAAGTCTGATGGAGTCTTCACAGGGAGTGAAAAGATTCGTTTTTATTTCAGATTGTAATCAAATGGTGAATTAAATGTTTATGATATTGTTTATTGTTATCACCTAGCAACATCTCTGCTCATGCACGAGAATCTCCTGACTTCTGTCCTGAGAAAACAGTTGAAAGTTGAATAGACGCAGCTGCTAATTCCCATGCACTATACTAATTATTACCAAGAACGACACACTTTTTTTTCGCTATCATACACAGTATCAAACTTTTTTCTTTTACTTGTTTGAAAATGTAGAACCTTAAATATCTTCTAGTAATAATACTAATAGTATTTAGGATACGGTCTTTTAGATATAATACTGAATGTTGCGGACATCATGTTTCAAATATTGAGTGTGTTGGATACTTTATCGCTTTCGTGGTTAGTAGTCCATAGGATCACCTAAATGTAATTATTAATTAACAAATGTCCATATAAGTAGATTCTAATTACTAACTGCTTTTATCTTATGTTTCCACTATGCTGCCGTATTCAGGAATGTATTGAAGGCTATTTTTCGTATTGGTGGTGGCCAGGATTCGATCCTGCCAGAGGGCAACACTGGGCTTTTTCCAGCCTGGTGTAGTAGTACTTACGAAGATACGTTAGCTTCAGTTTAAGTGTGAGGTGCTTTCACTCATCACATTTCACTTGTCTTATATATAACAAAGACTTGGGTTTTCTTACTGAATTATAAGTAACAACAGATGCCTGTCCTTACTTCGAGCAACTCACGAAATCGTAATTTCCCAACTACCAGTCCAAAGCATTAGCTACTGGGCCTCATTACAGAAGATGTAGGATTAATTAAATAATTTTGCATTCAACCGTATCAAGTTCGCTGGTTTAAATTGTTTTGTTTTTTACATTCTGTTGCGTATCTGCTCGTCT
>NW_013669595.1:35110-36232 GCF_000517525.1 Limulus polyphemus
CCCTTGACTCAATTATCTCTATCTATGCAATTCTGCTTTATTTGCCGGGCTTATATACTAAAAAAGAGGCGTCTGGAACATACTAGAGTTGCCAGGACAAGTCAAGATCCTTCGAGCATCTCATGACGCGTTACCAGCGTCACGTGACTTCCGCTGTGTAACAATTCTTATTGGTCTATTTTGCTGCGTAAAATCACCCAAATATAAAAAAAAAAAAGATATGAAGGTATATAAAAATGGGTTTGAAACTTATTGCATATGTTAAAAGAAACTTTTTAGTAGCATTTGAAAAAATCGATAACCTAATAATTTCGGTGTGATAAAAAAAATTTATTGCACGTCATAATTCTAAACACAGTGAAGCTGTATACATTTCTGTTTAATTCTAAACACAAATAAGATTTACATTTTTTTGTATAGCAAAATCTTGATGGAAAAGTTTTTAAAGAATGTAGGATGATATAAGAATCAGTAATTAAAATATGCAACAAAATTAAACATTTTTATTTATTTCTTTAAAAAAAAACATCACAGCGAAATATTTTTATAATTTCAAAGCTACTTATTCATAACAATATACATATAGAAATAAGATATTTTATTTACAGAAGCTACATAAGGCGTTATAAGGTGACGGTCAATCACACTATTCGTTGGTAAAAAAATAGCCCAAGAGTTGGCGGTGGGTGGTGATGACTGCTAAATTAAGGACGAGCAGCGCAGATAGCCCTGGTGTAGCTTTGCGTGAAATTCAAAACAAATTAAACCAAAAAAAATGGAGTTCTTAAAAAAACTGTTATTTTTTCAATAAAGGGTGCCACTTTTAATATATAAAAACATTACAGTTTATATCAGCACAATATGAACACGTTTCCTGTGCAGTACTTCCCTCAAAAATCTTCACTTATAAAAACGTTCACTTATTCTAAACATTTTTCAATGAGTTATGAATACTACGATTAATTATTACTAGCACAAACAGCTCCCATTGGGCGGCGTTTCTGCTAGTGTTTTCTAAACAACGTCTGATTTTTATGGTTTTAAATCCCCAAAGCAGGCGAAATACTAAAACCAATAGGCCTAATACTAATTATTAAGTGTTTCAATGTATTAATTAAAAGG
>NW_013669595.1:37207-57818 GCF_000517525.1 Limulus polyphemus
CCGAAGACATACCGCTGTGCCACTGGGGGGGCATGAACAAGTTAAGAGGAACATGAAATAAAAACAAAATAACATTTGTAATTGACGAAATTTTTTCGGTTTGTTGGTTTCTAATGTTTCAACAGTTCTCGACGTTTAAGCCTAATTAACCAACGATAAAAAATAAGTTCATGTTTTTTTTTGTTTTTTTTTCACTAAATTATTTTTATGCAAACTCAACAGTGTCATTAATCACTTGTGTTGACAGAGAAAGTTAGGCCCACAAACTATAGAGCACAAGAGCAGTGACAAGCTGTTGCACATTCAATATTTATCATTCAAGCACGTCTTCATAGTAAACGTTACTAATTTCTTCAGGATGTGTAACAGAAATTTTTTTATTAAAAAATAATAATAAATTGTTACATCGCCCAGAAATTCACAAACGAGAAAGTTTGGTATATTAATAACAAAGTACGACGCAGTATAACAAAAATAAAATAACTGAAATCGCCAGAGAATAGTTTGGATTGACCCAAACGCCACAGATAAATTATGGGCTGTTAACTTTTAAGAAACTGATTGAGTGAGACTTTAGAAACAGTAACATTTTATCGTGGAAGTAAAGTGCTGCGAATGTTAAAGAAGGGATTTTTGGGACAAACTATCCTACTAAACCTTTTATTTAACGAACTAAAACGGTACAAGCTGGTACTTTTCCTAGATATATGTGATGCTGAATTTGACCTTGTTAAATCCCAAATACGCCACTCTCACGATTTGTGAATGAATGTCAGTAGCACTGTATATATAATGTTGTTTCGGTAGGGAACGTTATTTGTAGAATTATACGGATTCAAAATCAAAGTGGTGTAAAATCCGTGTATAATTCTGCATATTAATTTACCTACGCTATGAGTCTTAAACAACAAGAGAAGGTTATTTTTACCAGCGCTATAACTGAAGAGAAAGGCGTAGGTAAGCTAAACTTTTTTAGTTGTTGGTATCCAGGCCATATAGTTTTACAATAAGCAGTAAGGGTTATACAAGAATTGGGTGTGTCTTTACCATCGAATACACTCAGGACCGTCGAGACCTATCATGTGTCCCAGGGAAATATCCCCGGCCTCCCCGCTATCTCAAAGGAACCGGCTGTGTTCCTGATTAAACTTTTAAACTACATCATAAAACATATGTATGCGTTAGAACACTATACCTTACTTAGAAAATATATAAACGTGCAATATAACAATGTGATTATTTGGATTATTTGAAAATCTCTACACTAAATAACACTGAATGGAAACGAATAAATAATGATCACACGTTATCGAATTATAATACCAATTATTTCACAGAAATTAGCTCTTATCCGACTTCGACAAACCGGAGCCAGTTTTGGTGCCTCGTGCATTACAAAGTTGACATACCTACGGCCAAGTTTTATGTATTAAGACGTGAAACAACTAATTAAACATGAACTTTATAGCCGGGCAACATTTGAACTCTTTCAGGTAATTTTTTCCAGTATAATAGATCAGTTGAGTAATGAAGTAGACATTGTCGTCTACTGGACACTGGTTACTCCAATTAGTCATATTGGACAGAGGTGCCCTTGCTGCTACCACCGTCTTTATGACACACCGAAAGTAGTCGATCTTCCATTTCTCTGCCAGAGGGAGACACTTGGCTTCGTCTAGGCGAATGTAGTAGTAATTATTGAGATCAGCAATAGCTGTAGGGACAAACCAATTAAGAAACGTCAGGAAATTGTTAAAAAAAAAGTAAAATTTATTACAAACTAACACACATGAATAAAATAAATCATTCGGATTGAAAGGTCTAAGTGGAGTTGAATCTCAAGGAAAAGGGTTATTAGTGATGAAGATCATTTTATAACTGTTGTAAAGTTTTAAAGATTGAATAAGAAACAGAAAGAGGAATTACTGATGAACAGTTCTTTGTTAGGGTTAAACATTTCAAGTATCAAGTATTCCCAATAATTCTTTGAGAAAAGAAGACGATAATACCAAATAGCAAACTTGTTGGGATATAATTACAGTGCTGTAAAATTTAAAGTTCTAAACCAAATTATTGTTTAAAAAACTGTTTCGAACTCAGTGTTGGAATCTAATACTACAAGCTGACCTTAAAAGAAAACAGGGAAATTTCAATGGATGCTGTCTTTTTTTTTGGCATCTCTAACAATTAATCATAGTGTTATGATTGTGTATGAACCTTAAGGTTCACCTGTCTTCGTGGTCGATACCTGGTACAACCGGAACTTGAAATCGGCCTAGCATTTAAAAATACCTGATTATATACCTGTTATGACATGATTAGACGGACATTCGCTAGGTGGATCAGTAGAAGATAGATCTAAAACTACACCACCAGTTGCATTAAGAAATGGATCCACGGGATCAGGGGTCCGGCAGAGCACATAGTCCAAGTCATTCGACCTGTAGAAACACAAATCCGTGATATTAGCATGTTTAGATTGTTTTAACTTTCATACATTAGTCGGAATTAAAATATTTTATTGGAAATACATTAGATACAAATCTCGAAACTTTTCATTTTAGACTTTAAAACATGTATGTGAAAAACAGGAATATAAAACTAACCAAAAACCGGCCATGCCAGCACTCACGCAGTGATCAGTGTTACAATCGTTGAGCCAAACTTCGCTGGCTGGTGAAGACGATCGTTTGGTTAAACCTATTTGTTTCTCGGAGAAGTACGCTTCATGTAAATGATGATAAAGGCCATAAGTTGGTGCCTGATAAGGTCAATAAAAATCGAAGTTATGTTTTGTTACACAACTTAGTTTTAAATCAAAACAAAACAAACACCGTATTATTAGTTCGCTTTATAACGCTTTTCTTTCTTTTGTAGAAGTTCATGGAGTCGAAGTTTGGTTGTTTAAAAGATTATTCTCATGCACATTACCATTTTTTACTTACCTGACGTCATCACGTGATTAGTTAGGGGCGTAACGTAATCAGACCAACAATGTAATAAGTTAACACAAAACGTGCCAAATGGCATAAAGTAATAAGTCAGCATGAAAAGCAACTAAGGACATAACGAGTGGTTAACACTGTTATGTATCTGCTTGTTTGTTTGTTTCTGGAAGAAATTCTTACCGAGGATCTTCAGCGATACAAGTCCTTTCTTCATTAAACCAGTTTATTCTTCCTCGATACAAACTTTTAGTACACAGAAGTTTCACAATCAGTACGTTTCTCGTCACTTTAAACTTAACAACTTTAATAATACACTCTATAAATCACAGCGATTTACAGTCTCGATAACTTCGCTCTCAACAAGTGCAAAAGACACACGTGACGGCTCACTAGCTCGAAACTAACAGAATAATAAGTTATACGGAATTCAAAGTAACTACTGCTCTCTCACTTCATTCATCCCCGCTTTCTCTGCCAGGCTTATATACTAATGAACAGGGCATCTCGAACACACTCGAACTTCCCCGATGATTCTAGAAACTCGTCACGCACGCCAGCAGCGTCACGTGACTTTTGCTGTCGTAACAACACTTTTAAAATGTGGCGCAATAGCGCCCGGCCCTTTAGGGTTAAGGGACCTCTTTGTGATAAGCCTACATTTTATAGCAATAGTAGCACTGTAAAACAAAAATCCTAAAATGTTTAATGATTATATTAATGTTTTTTTTTAACCAATGGTAAAAGTGAAAATATAATCTATGAAGTGAAGACCTAATGCCTTCTCTTACTCACTGCACCCTCAGGTGCGAAATACAATTTCACCTATTCCAGGTTTATCAACACAGACGGCTGGAGTCAGTAAACCAAAGAAATGCAGTTAGGCTTCCTATAGTGGTGATATGTACATAATATTTATAGGATGTTGAGTACTTTTTAACGCATCAGGTGGTAACCTAAATTAATTTAGGTATTTGAATAAAATAATTGCATTGAGCTTAAATTATAATTATTATTCGATATTATACAGCGGAACCGTTGTTTAATAGTTATATTACATATTTCTTTTCTTTTCACCAAAGGAAAAATTAATAATAATTTCGAATAATAATTTAGGCGCAATGCTATAATATTTATTATACACACCTAAAATAATTTAAGTTACCATATGTTTAGTTAAAAAGGATAAAAAACTCATAAATACCCTAAACTTAAAGATTAAAAAGCCAAAAATACAAAGTAAAAACAATGTAAAAATATTTTTTTCACCTAAAAAACCTTTAAAAATAATTGCGAATTGAAATACTTTTGTCTGTAACACTTGCAGATCATGTACGAGGTACCACAGAAAGGTGTTATTCTTTGTAAGCCACAAGGGAGCGAAGCGAGGTGAGGTGATGTTGTGTTCATGTGTTGTGTTTCGTCCTTACTTTTGGAGTTGTGATTTTAGTTTTAATTTAAATATCGATTCCAAATTGAGTACTTCTAAGAGCTTTTATAAAAAAGGAAAGAAAACGTGAAACATAATTGTTCAGCACAGTTTACCGAAAATTAGTTCATTTTACAAGAGTACTGAGGAAGCAGACGATACTGAAAAAAAGGCTTAGGCCCACGTCTCCCTTTGACTACAACAATGATGTAGTTGTGGACTAAGAAAGTGTTGAGAGTAAGCCTAAATGTGATTTTAAAGAAGAAAACCAAGAGAATGAGAAAAAATAATAACCCTAATTACATTGGACAAAATGAATTTACATTTTTCCTAAATTATGGTGGTATTGACAGTGATAAGCCTAAGACAGAACTTAACACTCTAGGTGGTACTACAAAAGGGAAATAAAACGTAAAGCCGAACTTGTTAGGCCACAGTTTACCGAACATTAGTTCGTTTTACAAGAGTGCCGAGGAAGCAAGCAATACTTAAAACAGGCTTAGGCTTAATTTTCCCGGTTGCGATGAGGGCTTAGGCTTACAAAGTGATGAGAGTAGGCCTAAATGTGATTTTAAAGAAGAAAACCCATAGAACGAGAAAAATAATAAGCATTATAACATTGATAGGTGTAAATAATCAGTCCTCAATTATGATGGCAGCGGTAGGCCTAAGACCGAACTTAACTTTCAGGAGGTTGCCGATAATGGCTAATAATCCTAATAAATGTTCTACTAATTCAATTAATACCAATAATCCATTTCATAAAACTAGCTTTAGTGGGTTTTAAATGCAGACCAAAAGTGTTTTGTTTTACGTCAGAATCCATGTTAGAGATAAACCCAACAAAGAAAGAAGTATTAGTACTTGCTTCCTGAGAAAGTGTTAAAGCTTGCTAAGACTTACCATGCATGGCCTGGCTGTGTTTCTCACCTACTATACTGTAAGCCCTGTTGGAGTTTTGTAGACAAGAAGAAAATCTGGGTAAGTGGTTTTCACATTGCAGCAATTGTGTAGAAGTATAGAAAGACATGAAATGTCAACATATCATATATAGAATCATGTATAGTGTATGAACAATGACAGGCACGTGAAACATTAAATGAAGCAGGAAGTTAATTACTGACGTCAAGTGGTAAACCAAGTTATTAATGTAACTTTGATTCATGCTATTTCAAATTAGGCTTTTGAGGATCGTGGGCAAGGGTATGATTGTGATGTGAATATGGTTGGTGCTTATTCAAGTGTCTTGGCGAGAAAACTAGAACGAGTTCCAGGTTCTAAATGTATACACCGTGCAATACACAATCTACACTTAATGTTAATGATTATTCAATCTGTACTGGAATTAAAACATTCGTTAATTGCTCCTGAAACTTTATGAGGCACAGTATTAAAATATTAGCTTCAAAGTCAGCATCAATGCAATCTAATCCTGCTAAAACACTAAAAAAAAATATGTCTCATGTGATGGTCCTCGTACTATGATTGGTTGATAGCTTTGCATTATAGGTTTGCAGATGTTATAAAAACACTATCAAAAAATCGTATATAAAAGTGACAAATCTGATGAACGTAATTAAACTAGTTCTTTCAGTAAGACATCTACAGTCATTTAATGTTGTATTTTAGTAAGACATCTACAATCATTTAATGTTGTATTTTAGTAAGACATCTACAGTTATTTAATGTTGTATTTTAGTAAGACATCTACAGTCATTTAATGTTGTATTTCTCATCGTAATGGGAACACAGTTATGAGTGTATTGATGTTGTGTGTAAACTGATCCTGTTAAATACACAGTAACTTAAGGTTAAAACGACATTTGTGTAAAATTAAAATAAAACATACATTTAAAGAAAACCAACATTAATTATACACCAAAACTGTTTACATGTGAGACTGTTTCCAGTCTAAAAAAATACAATAAAACATTAACTCAATAACACTGTATAAAGATAAAAACCTTGAAACCTGGTATAGTCTCATAAATAACATGTTTCAACGTATTGGTTCTTCAGTAGATTAGTGAGTGAATGTTTACTGTATTTTGATACTGGAGATAATATCATTTTAAAATATTTAAATACAGGAGCTGAGAAATCGTCTGGATAATTACAGAACTCTTCTGATAAAATAACGTCTTTGAGAAGAAAATTCGATGAACTAAAAGAAACGGAAACAAAAATGGCCACAACCTGGTGAACTGACACAAATTTAAAGCTAAGTGAGTGCCTCAAGTAAAAAAAACGATGTGTTGAGTTGAGTGTTGACCAGTGACTGAGTGATGATAAGAAAGATTTAAAGTTGGCGTGTTTTTCCGAATTGTTTTTATAATATCGACGCAGTTAATGATAACTTACGTAAAGAGTGCTTTCCGTCCCATACTAACAGAATAATTAAATACTTTAATAGATTATTAGTTTTATTTACAATGCAGGAGAACTCCCAGCAGGGACTTACAAAACAGATCTATCTGTCAACTCTGCCAAATTAGAGGTTATGCAGTCACGTGATCAAAGTAAATACGGCAACAATTGGGTCTATAGCTGGTATCTTTAAAAGCATGTGTGAAATCTCAACTTTCAAAATTAAACTCTGTGAAAGAACTTTCTACGTCATTTCCAGATGCGTGTGTGCAGTATGACTGTTAATTCTTACACTTTCTGTAACAGTAACATCAACAGAGTGCTTCTTCTCCAAATTAAAATTAACCAAGAATTATTTAAGAAGTACGAGGAAGGAAACATATTTAAATAGACTTGCCGGATCGTCAATAAAGAATAAACGAGCTTGATGTTTGGATACAAAGGACATGGTCGGATATTTCACATAGAAAGAAAGCAATGAAACTGTGAAGGTAAGAATGATATTGTTTTATAATAATTTAATTAAATTGAATTCTTTAAGTTATGTCAAATAAAAATGCCAAATAATAAATCTATGGTAAATTAATGGGAGAAGAGCTTTCTTGTGCTAAGTCGACCCCCTACTGCGCTTTTGGTTAACACAGAACGTACCTAACGTGAACAGTTAACACAGCGTGACCAGCGGCATAACGTGACTAGAAATTTTACGCATATTATAAACATTAGCATAAAATACTTGCGCTTATCTGCGGTGTTTAAAGCCCCCCACCCTTATGATTCAATGTACTGATGTTACTCCTCCATTATCCCCAATCACATCTATACTATGTCGATCTCGAGTGATGGAGGTCGATATCCGAAAACAATGAACGCTAGAATACCCACCCGTGATACCTGAGTACGTTTGATCCCTCTAGCTTGATTGGGGATATGAACACAGTTTAAAACCTGGTACCCCTGGGATCCCGACGAGCCAGGGACACAAAATATTGGTTCAAGGACCCTGAACACTTATTCCTAGACCCCATCATAATTGGATGACCTTCTTGTCACATATAAGTCCTCCTTGGGAAGAGAGCACCCCATATAAATACGAGCACCCCCCGGCCCACTCGAGTTCGCCTGCCAAGTTTGGAACGGCTAAGTCTAAAACTGTGTGAGGAGTTCGCGGATAAACAGACAAGTTCATAAACACATAAAGTAAAATATAAGATTACTCCTCTAAGAAAAGTACATATTTTAAACAATTGTATGTTTAAATTCCTTTATCTTACTTTTAGAATACTGGTTAAAATAAATGTACCACAAAAAATTCTGATTGTAAATATATTGCTCAATACGAGAGTTAACTTTGTTCTGTATATGTGCTTAAATTACTTAAATACTGTTGAAATCAGAAATGATTACTTGGACTGTTTGAGTGCCAGTATCGTTGAAGCATTTTCTTTGTTTTCGCTTGTAAGCAAATATAAAAAAAAAACCTAATCAGTAAAACAACAACTCAAATTTAACAAATAAAACTGTAATATGATAAGATCGATAAAAACATTAGAGACATTTTATCTGAAACCACCTGATAATAAGTCATTCCTGGACTGTGGGACAATGTCGCACAAGGTGACAATATTTTCCCCAAGAGTTGACAAGTGTTGTTACCAAAACTGAAGCCGAAGCATTGTGTCAGAAACCGGTTACACTTGGCTGCACATTGGAAGGGCTTTAACACTGTAGTTTGATCGAAAAGAAACTCTCCTTCTTTGGGCAAATAACCACTTGGTAGCGTTGGAAGGTTTCTATAAACTCTGGTTAGAGAGTACTGAGGGAAAAGAGAAAATATAAAAACAACTGTTACAAAGGTCGAGATGTCCAAGAACTTTATTTTACACTGTGACATTTTTCACAGTGACCAAGTCTGATGGAGTCTTCACAGGGAGTGAAAAGATTCGTTTTTATTTCAGATTGTAATCAAATGGTGAATTAAATGCTTATGATATTGTTTATTGTTATCACCTAGCAACATCCCTGCTCAGGCACGAGTATCTCGTGACTTCTGTCCTGAGAAAACAGTTAAAAGTTGAATAGACGCAGCTGCTAATTCCCATGCACTTTTTTTTTCGCTATCATACACAGTATCAAACTTTTTTTCCCGACTTTAATGTTTCAAAGCGTCCAACCTAAAATATCGTCTATGGTGCGTGTTTAGGATACGGTCTTTTAGATATAATACTGAAAGTTTAGGACATCATATTTCATATGAGTGTATTGGATACTAAATCGCTGTCATGGTAAGTAGTCCATAGGATAACTTAAGTCTAATTATTAGTTAACAAGTTTATTTATAAGTAAATACTAATTACTAACTACTTTTATATTTCTGCTATACTTCCGTCTTCAGGGACGACCTGAAGATTACTTTCTCTGTTGGCAGTGGCCGGAATTCAATCCTGCTAGAGGGCGACACTTGGCTTTCTCCAGTCTAGTATGGTATTACTTATCACAAGGGCGGATACAAGCCCGTCGCCCCCCCCCCCCGTTTTGAAAATAAAATAAAAATAATTGCAAAAATTGTATCTTTGAAGAGGGAAGAAAGAAGTGAAATTTCATATTGAATAAAAAAAAAAAGCAATAACAACAACCTCTATCAAACATTATAACAAATGTAAATAACACATTTAACCCCTACCAGGGAAGTTCAGAAAATTCCCCATTTACGTTCAGAATCATCGCGCCTCCTCGTTTTCAAAATCCTGGATCCGCCACTGTATCAGGGTACTTTATTGCTGTTGTTGCGTCAGCGAGGTCACGTTACTAGTATCACGCCACCTCTTTCTAGAAATATCCTTTTCCTTCGTGAATGCCCTAGCGTTTACTAGATGTGTGTTAGTCTTGTATATATAAGACCGGCCACGAAGCGACGGGGAGGTAATGAGTAATTGAACTGCAGTCAGAGAGTGTGTAATTGAAACCGAGTATTGTTGAAGTTGAGCACGTGAGAAGTTCGTTGTTATAGCGCGACTGTTGAAATTAAGTGTATCGCAAAGTTATATTCAGAAAGAATAAACCAGTTTTATTTAAGAAAGGACTTGTGTCGCTAAAGTTTCGTCGGAACGAAGTTACAGAAAATTAACTAACGAACGGAGACGTAACACTGTTGAGATATCCATAATTGATCAACATTATAAATAATAAACCAATAGAAACGACAGAATCTTATCTAATCACCAGATAAAAAGTAACAACGTGATCAGCTTTAGTTTATACGTAAATTTTATCACTGATCACAGTTCACTTGTCTTATATACAACATAGACCTGGTCTTACTTATTGAATAATAAGTAATAATAGAGACCTAATCTTCCTTCAAGCAAATCTCGAACTATTTTCAACTAGGAGAACAAAGTATTAGCTACTGGATTTAGGTAAAGCATTTTGCACTGGTCGTATCAAGTGCAGCTTCACTATTTTAGGCCTTGTTTACATTAGGCCTTATCGGCCTAAATTACTGCTTAAAATAGCTGAACTGTTAAAAAAACGCTATGAGAGAATATAAAACAGATTTGAGATTTATTACATATATATATGAAATGAAACCTTCTTAATAACTTTTTATAAAGTTTGGTTGCTTAGGATTTTGATGTAGTAAATAAGTTATTTTTGTTGTACCCAATGATTATAAACACTGAAACTGAATGCATTATTTTTCAAATGTAAACAAACATAAGATTTACTGTTTCATGAAACAAAATTTTAAAGAAAAGTTTGAAAAAACCATAAAAAGACAACAGAATCAGTAATTAAAATATACAACAAAATTACGCGTTCTTAAGTGTTTTATTATGAATATTTTTATAATTTCAAAGTTGGTTATCCATAACAATATACATATAGAATTAAGATATTTTACTTGCGGAAGCTACATAAACTAAAAAAATTTTCTTCTGAAGTTTCAAACTATTTTATCCAATAGTTTTATTTTCGGAAAGCAATAAAACAAACCATATAACAGGTTCATTGAATCGACTCACCCGGGGCTGATAGAGATAACCGTGTGATACTTATATTAAACTAATACCGCTAAAAACTAGATATTAATATTTGTGGTGGGCACATCACAGATAGCCCAATGTGTAATTTTGCCTTACAGCAACTCAACCCAACCTCATATTAAACACCTGTAGAGATTTCATTACGTGTGTTACTATGACAACAGAGTTATGCTGTTAACTCCCATGGAAGCATTATATAGCTTAACAACTTTTTTTTTAGTTTTATAAAGTACAACTATTTAATAATATAAATAATAAAAAAGCCGCAGTTACCGTTGTAGTCAATCTTTCTGAGATATAACGTAACAATGTAATGCAAATACCTATATCATTCCTCCGTTTTATTTAATGTCAACTACACACTATTAATTTCAAACAATAAATCAACTGTTCCATGTTTACTACCCTACCTGTAGCAACACGCTTAATTATATAGAACTATCAATAAAGATACTGTTACGTATCTGCTTGTTTGTTAATTTCTGGTATAAATTCTTTCCGAGGAACTTCAGCGATACAAGTCCTTTCTTAATTAAACCAGTTTATTTTTTCCCGATACAACTTTGTAATACACAGAATTTCCAATCAGTACGTTAAACTTAACTACTTTTATAACACATGCTATAAATCACAGTGATTCACACACTACTTACGGTGCCTACTGTTCGCTCGACTCAATTATCTATCTATCCGATCAATCTCTTCAATCTATCTGCCGGTTGTTGTTTTTTTTTCTCGCCAGGCTCATATATTAAAAAAGAGGGCGTCTAGCAAACACTCGAACATTCGCTGGGTTCCTCGATAATTCATGACCCTTCGAGAAACTCCAGCGCGCATGACTTCTGCTGTCGTAACAATACTATACACTTATTATGATTGCAATAAGATAAATAGATTGTCTGTGCTATATTACTAAAGAATAACAATACCTCTGAACATGAAATCTGTTCATAAAAATGTATTACCCACAATGCACTGGGTACTATGGAAGAAGCATCTCGTATGTTTTAAAAAAATAGTTCGGAATTACAAAGTGGCCAATAGAATGCCTTGGAAATACGTACAGCCATTTAATGTACATTATCCAAGTATATTTACTACAATTAACTGACAAAATGATACGGAAAACTGCATTATTTTGTATTTCCTTTCAATAAAGGAAACTAGCTATAAAAAAGTAATGCCATACTTTTCAGTTAATTCTATGCCATTAAAAAATTAATAACACTACTTGTACACTCATTGTTGTTATAATATGGCTGTTTTATTTAATTTAAGAAATCAGCGTAAATTGCCGAATTTAATGAGGCAGTGACCGCATGACATTACAGATGTGAGTAATAAGGAAGCCATTTGACCGACCCCCTATCTGTGATGCTATACTATAACTCTGAATGTACTAGATGTATCTTAACGAAACCTGGCTAGATTTTGGTAAACCTTACAAGCCTGTTGCACACACATATACGAAATACTCTCTTATTACTAATTTTTTGAACACGAAAATATGCGGAATTTGAATGTTAACATGAAAAATAGCCCTTTTCAGGACTATGTACTTGTAATATTATATAGCGTTTGTATAGTCACATGAGCCCAACTGTACTACTTTACAGCTAGTTAGTGCGATATGCAATGCAAAACAAGCCTCTCCATAGATTGTAGTGTATGAATATTCACGAAGTACGCTATATAGGATAAAACATAAAATATTAATCTTACGTATTCAAACACTTCGTTTGCTACTGAGGTGAAAGTAGCGTTAAGAACTCTAGCAGTATAATATGACACAACTTGACAATCGTGTTCAGACCTTCCAGTAGATCGGTTGTGAACCATCTGACTGCGCATCACAGATGATCCCATCGTCTTAAACCAGTGGTTCTTAATCTTTTGGGGAAGCCACACCCATTCGGTTTACAGAATATGTCCTCGCACCCTTGCCTTTCAGGATTTGTTAATAGTTCCTCTCTCTTACGTTTAATTATAACCAAAAGAAAGTTAATATCATCTATCAAATGACGTATTATAGTACGTTGTGTTCTCAATAGGTAGATGTCAGTTTCAGTTATAACATAAGCTTCATTCCCGTGAGATCTTTAACGACTAGCTTGGGAGAATTTGATAATCAGCTCCCACCCCCTCACCCAGTGACTCAAGCCTTCTGGTGGTTCGCTTGCTAACCATTTGCCCGCGTATCATAGATGACTCCATCGTCCTAAACTCTGGCTCCCATTATCAACACGCTTCCTAGTAACATAACTTGGACATATCCGTCCCCATTTTTCTCCCTTCTAGCAACACTACCATTTGGTGCCACTTTGTGGAACAATGACGTCACGTGATTTCCCGATCTCAAAGGATATCTCCCTCTGATCTCCACTGGGGCACAGGTGAAGAAGGTTAACTACTAGCATTGCGAGTACTAGAATTCTGCTGCTATTTCCCCAACAAAGTATCGATTCTAAAATATTTTTGAGTTTAAGATTGTTGAAATACAATTAGAATGATTAAGCTTGATTAAAGTTTGGTATTTTATATGCAGATGTGTTGTCGACACCTAGAAGATGCTCATCGGTACGGATAGGGTTAAATGTCGCTAATTGCGTTGTATTTACATTGCAGTTACTCATTAAACACATGTGCACTTACACATAAGTACATCGTACTTAAATCCGTTTACATCGTATACATCTAACCCTAACACACTCCACTAACTACAGGATTTTGTTTGTTTGTTTTTGAATTTCGCGCAAAGCTACACGAGGGCTATCTGCGCTAGCCGTCCCTAATTTGGTAGTGTAAGACTAGAGGGAAGGCAGCTAGTCATCACCACTCACCGCCAACTCTTGGGCTACTCTTTTACCAACGAATAGTGGGATTGACCGTCACATTATAGCGCCCCCACGGCTGAAAGGGCGAGCATGTTTGGTGTGACGGGGATTCGAACCCGCGACCCTCAGATTGCGAGTCGATTGCCTTAACCACCTGGCCATGCCGGGCCAAGTACAGGAACAAAAAATTATAATCGTTAGTTTTTGCACCTCTCTATATTTGAATCAGAAATGACAAATTAAGAATATGAAAAAAAACGTCTGCAGCTAACGTGATTTTTGTCAGAATTTTAGTTTAGGCCTACTGGTTTCCATATTTCGGCATTTAAACTGTGGCTTTTAGAATATTATACTACATAAAGAAGACACCGTGATTTTTGTTGTTTTTTCTTTTCCTACAATTGAAGAAATTTCTCTACCTATCAGAGTATTCATCCATATCCTGGACAGTATTAATAATTAATGCTGCTAACACAGTATTTAAACCTATTTCGATCTTAATTCGTCTACGAGAACCAGAAGATCTGGAATGTACAGAGAGGGGGGTGGTAAGCTTTCTGTCAACATCCGATCCTTTTTTAGCCGCGGAATAGCGGCTCTGATTTTTTTGTTTTTTTCAAGTACAAATTTTCAGCTCATAGCTCCATCATCTCTTGACCGATTCGAGATCTAACTACAGTTTTGGACTCAGGAGGTCAAACTCTTTCAATTGATATATTTGTCCACGCCCAATTTACTCTAATCCTGCCGAAATCAATTTCAATTTGAGGGTTCGCTGACAGAGATTCTGATGAGTAATAAAATTGAATCGGATATACACGCGCCCCACGCTTGGTATTGCTAGCGCACAAAAATATAGCTAATAAAAAGAAGAAAAAAAAAAGGTCTCGTAGATTAATTTACTCTAATCCTGCCTAAAAGAATTTCAAATGCTGCGGGTATTGAGGACTCCTTCTTGTTTAATAATATGTCAATACCTGATGAGCTTACCCACGATTGCATATTCCTGAACGAAACAGAAAACAGCAAAGTTATCTGGATACAGTTTTCATCACTGTGACAATCCATTGGGTATTGGCCAGGATGGAGTATTTATCTTCCTTCTGGATTCGTTCTCTTCCTCAGAATAATTTTCCAAATTTCTCGTGACTATTTACTTTCCATCCAGACTCATCACTTTTGTTATAAGTATGTTTTGGAATTCAGGTACCAATTCACTTTTCTACTTTTAGATCGTATGTTTCCCAGTTACATCATTCTGACAGACATCAATTATCATAGTTGGTCTCACTCAGAAATTTTAGACCGCTCCGTGTCATATTTCTGGGTCCTTCTTATCTTTACAAAATTTTGTAGACCAAATACTAGTGTCTTCTTAGAAGTATAGTTAATCAAAATAATGCTTCACCAGCTTTGAAATGACATTTACAACATATAAATTGTTGTTGTAAAAGAGGCGTAGGAAGCAACTTAAAAGTTTAGAACTACAGAAATGATATAGGTTGGTTACTGACTACTAAACCATGCCAATTCTGGTAACATGAAAAAACTCGGTTAATTAAAAAGTATGTGTGATATGATACAGAAATTATATCCTGTGATACTATAAACTAATTCAAACTGGCGCAGTACTAATGCAAGTTTTTCATATCTTTTCTTCCTTGGTGTTACTTGTACTTAGTATGTAAGAAGAGAGAGGTTTGACCCACGTATTCCTTTCCACATCCATATTGTGTACAATATATTACTCGTTTTTGTTTATTCTGCCCTTCCAATTTCAAGTTACATAATAAATTTACAATATTGTGTGAAGCCAACAGGCCTAATATTTGTGATAAAAAGTGTCGTTAGCCGTAAGTATATTTTTTTCTCTTCACATTCTTCTTTATTTGTCGTTGTGGATTTAAAGTCAGAGGCAAGTAAAAATAACATTTCAGGTACATCTTTAATCTCCATATGTCAGTAACCAAGAAGCCTTTCGTTCAATACAAGCACTCCTCACTTTGGCTACTAAACTCTTGTACGATGTAACGGACGGAGAATGCGTTTAAAACGTCGACTTTACATCACTATATCCTTGGACCAATAATTATTGTGAATACTCTAATGTACAGCCAATTATAATTACTAGTAATGTTTCTGATCTAAATTCGTATTTTAGACTTTTCAAATGTAAATTCTTGCCCCCGAAGGAAAGGCTATCACCCAGTTCTCCCCTTAAGAAGTCATGGAAAATTAAACTCTATGTAAAATCCGTGTAAAAGATCGTCACCATCGTGTCAGCACTCGGATTAAGAATCATCTTTTATTGGAACCTTTTTGAAAGAAGTTAAGAAAGCTTTGGTGTTAAACATCATAATAGGAGAATACCCGGGATTTAGGGTCTACCAAAGGACCACAAATCCGACATACCACTTAGACCTATTGTTTCAATTTTAGGTTCACTCACAGAAAAAAATTTATAATTCCTAGAAGATTCTCCACCTTCTATTACAGTTTGTTTTATTCCATTTAACTACAACAATTTATTAAGAATCTGAACTCTTCAATTAATAAATTAACCAAAAACAACATCCTTTTTTTCTTATCATGAATATTTACTATACCAATAGATGAGGAAATTGGCAATGTCCTTTTTGTATAAAGGTAAGACTAACATGGATCCCCAAGGGATTTCCCTGAATGATATGCACAAATTCCTGGAATATTTTTAACGCTTATTATTTTTAGGTTTGGAGAACAAATATACTGTCAGACGTACGGAGTAGCCATGGGTAATAGGATGGATGTAGTCTTTGCTGTAATTTCAAGCATAGAATTGAGATTAAAGCAATCCATGACTGAGTACTTAATGATGTAAAAAGAAAAAAAAAATGCGCTCCGTACTTTGGGGCTGTTGGTTAGTTACGAGACTATCGTTCAAATTCCACTAAGTAGAATAACACAAATAACGGTAAAACACTCACCAAATTAAAATAAATGTATTAACGAATATGAAATGAGTCAACAGTCCTTCATGGGTTTCCATTGGGTAGAAAACAAAATCCCCCAGTTTATTCCTCATTAGAAACCAGATGATGGGCTAATGCCCAAAATGTTCTTTTAGTATCCGTCAGTTATTTTAATTTGGGCGAGTGTTTCACCATTGTTTTATTCCGCTTTTTTTTTGTAATGTCTTTGTCCATTCAATTCTTTTGTTACTAAAACTGGTTAAATCCCACTAATCGAGTACAGTAGCCTGAGAGTTCCTGTTGATTAGCTGCATTCCTTTTATTCGATCAGTTCATAATTAGAGACGGCAAGCGTAGGTAGCCCTTGTTTAGCTTGGGGCGAATATCTGAATCAAACCAAACGTTTTGTTATACTTCAAACACAATCTAAGCAAGTGAAAAGAGTTGTCACTTCACTTCTTATTTTTGGCTTCTTTTTTTTTCATTTTCTTTCGCTGGGCCATCGTTACAATTCGAACACAATCTCAGAATGTGAAAGGAACTATCATTTCATATTTTGGCAGTTTTTTTACAGTCTAGTTAAGGAAATTTTCGAAGGAAAATCCCCGCAATTGTGAACATTAATTTTTCTCTACGTGTCCGATTAATTAAAAAAAATATTACTGCTTTAAAAAAATTTTGAATTTTTGCTCCTTATGACCTTAGTGTATGAATAATTTGCATTGTAATGGACTGTAGATAACCTTCTAAAAAATAATCAATGTTTGTTTGTATCACCTACCCACATAATGACAATGTAGCTCTGATACAGCTTTATATTTCGAACTGACTTACTGATTTGCATATTCCAAATCATTTTAATATAACATACTCAACATTCTGTATTTAAGATAACAGATTTTGAGATTTCTGTTTGTTTTTTCTCTTGGGAAATTCATAAGTTTTTCAGTACAACTTCTAATTAGTAGCAATTTATTTACAGACAAAAATAATGAGAAAGCCATTTTGTTTTGTATAAAAGGGTGTTTATTAAACAAAAAAATCTTTATTAAAAAATAGCAAAATAAGTTTTTGTGGCTCCTTTCATAAAAGTTAGATTTTAATAAAAGTTAAAGAAAGAAAATCACTGTATAACATTTGCAGATTAATGTCTATTACATGAGGACTGTACCATTCTTAAGTTACTGTACAATTTTCATTACAGAAGCAGAGAACAGAAAAATCACAGTCCATTCCTTAACTAAAACGTGTTTATCTGGAAAAAAGACAAGCATTTTGTCTCTCTCCCTCTCTACATATATGTACACACACGTTTTTTTACTACATGTATTTTAAGCAGTGCAACAAGTAAATGCTGTCAATATTAAGTCTTTTAAAAATCTCCCATATAGTTTTCTACCCTCATGGAACAAGAAAATCACATGTTAATATTGTGGCTGAATTTGTTTTAACTTAGAATTACTTCATCTCAACACTTAGTTTCAAAAAATTAGAAAGACAGCTTTTGATTGTTTCGTTAACAAAAATGTTGGTAAAATGTGAAGTTAGTGTCAAAGCTAGCCATAACTTTTTACCAACATCCCTGTTAATGAAATTATCAATATTTGTCTTTCTAATCTTTTCAAAAGTGATTTGTAGCTCATAGTATTTAATTGTGGAGGGTCTTAGCAATCCTTACACTCTTAACTATAATATTGGGGCAATTTTCAGGTCTTTCTGAGTGAGCATTACAAGGCTGCGATACACTTAACACAGTTGGTCCCTTGGGTACTTGCTCATTGGAGTGGACAGAAAAGAAAAAGATGAATCATTAAGAAAACACTATTTAGTTGGCACTCGTTTCATGTTCTTACTAATCTGTTCTTCTTCTGCTAACTGGTGACGAAAGGAAGCGACTTTATCTGTACAAAACATAATGAGAAAAGAGCACCCACTTAATCTCTACATGAATAGCAACCTAAACCTAGAAAACAAGTTTTAGTAACACTATAAATTAAATGTTAATCAGCGGAATACATCCACTTAATCTCTACATAAATAGTGACCTAAACCTAGAAAACAAGTTTTAGTAACACTGTAATTTAAGTGTTAATTAGTAGAACACACCCACTTTCTGTCTACATAAGGATCAAATGAAAGTAAGAAAAGTTTCAGTAATCTGGGCTTGAATTACAAGGGATTGAGTCCCAACCTCCCTGCTTAAAATGTGCAACCCCCAAGGTGTTGCACTATCTTGCAGTTGAGGGATTCAAGTTTATTCACATCTC
Source organism: Limulus polyphemus (assembly GCF_000517525.1). Taxonomy (NCBI): domain Eukaryota; kingdom Metazoa; phylum Arthropoda; class Merostomata; order Xiphosura; family Limulidae; genus Limulus; species Limulus polyphemus. The sequence goes on from NW_013669595.1 coordinate 56,047, forward strand.
TCTAAATATAGACTTAGAAACAAAACGTATTAAATTTGGACCCCCCATCCCACCTAAAAATATTTAATCACAGCCGTGAATAACACCACACTTTAAATGCTAATCAGCAGAATAGTTATCCATCTACTATACATCAGATTCCCAAGTTCAGTCATTGCCAACTGTTTACACATTGAAAGGTTAAAATACTCATGTTTTTACTTACCATACTGAACACAATACTAGGCATACCTACATTTAACACACAGTTGCATAGTCTGTTTATGAAGTTACGATTCCTACCTATAAATATTTTAAAACCCAAACTTTTTTAAGGAAGATGTATTTTTTTATGGAGACTTTCAGTTTTATATTAAGACATGAGAAACATCTAAAGCCTCATACCTTTGAATCCTGCAAGAGCTTCAACCTTCTCTGATAGGATATCTTGTAACTGCTGGGCATAAGCTAAGTACAGAATCAAACACAATCTCAGTGACTCAGTAAACTGTTCCAACTGTGGATATAAACTAAATACAGAATCAAACAATCTCACTGACTCAGTAAACTGTTCCATCTGTGGACATAAGCTAAGTACAGAATAAAACATAATCTCACTAAATTAGTAAACAATTTCTTTCAGCTTCATTTCTCTAACAGATAATTATTGGTAACGTATAAAAATTTGAAGCATGAGACATTTCTATTCTAGTAAACAATATTAGTGGATAAAAAAATAGAAACACATATAATGATTTACCTTTCAGGTCTATGCTTCTAATATAAACTATTTTAATATCTTCTGAAACTACAAACTTACTATTAACCATTTGAATATTTTCTCAAACACATCCTTAAATGTAATTGTTTTTGTCCCTCCTTATTGCACTGATAATAATTCTTTCAGGCCGTTTAGATTAAAACTCATATTCAAACCACGATTAATTTTACAGGAAATTCACAAATTTAACTATTTCAATACTATTTCTTAAAAAGGAGTTGGTGTTATGCTACCACGCTTTTTAAATGTTACTTAAGCAAAGTATCACTACATGTTCAGTAAAACTTACCATCCACATCATAGTCTACTTCATTTGCCATGTTTAGTAGGCTGCAATCAACTTCTAACCACTTGTGACTTGCCTGTCATAATACAGCTTAATTAGGTAAATAAACAACGAGTGAATAAAATAATCTTCTCATTAGGTAATTTAGAATCTCACTTTCTTTCAATATAAATTATGTTAAGTCAAAGTCAATTAAACTTATGCACTAAATTACTAACAACTACATACATTTCTATAGATAAACATGCTGCTCTAAAAGCCATTATTAGTGGCATTTACCTACTTCATACAACTTAAACAACTAGTTAAAAATTTGTGGCCAGCATATATTCCAGTTATAGCTCCCATTGGTAAGAAATTTTTTAATATGTGTTATGAAAGTTAAGCTCTAATTTACATAGTTAACACACATACATAATTTTAAAGTTATGGGTTTCAAAATGTACTAGAATAAGTGTACAACCTACATCAATCAAAGCTTTATGAATATCCAGAATTTCCTCTTCCATTCTCTGGAGGTGAGAAATAGCCGTATGGAATGTAACTAAATCCTCGGAAAGCTCTCCCTCCTAGCAGAAAGAGTATAACCAATAAAACAAAACCAAGATTTAACAGCAGTAAAACTCTTAACATAAAGAAGTAAAACTCTAGCATAATGAAGGCAGTAGAAACTAACCTTCATGATGTCAGAAAACACTTTTGGGACATTTTTTAACAATTGTCTTC
>NW_013669595.1:57990-67391 GCF_000517525.1 Limulus polyphemus
CATTTTTTAACAATTGTCTTCAAATTTACACCATTTATTTTGTTGGATTCTGGACTACATGAGAGCTATTTGTGTTAGCCATCTCTAATTTTGAAGTGACAGAAAGACTAGAGGAAAGGCATCTAAACACCAACCACCAATTCTTATTAGACCGAATAGTGGGATTTGACCATCACTTTTATAATAGACCTACAGCCCTAAAAGTACAGAAGATGTTTTTTTTTATTTGTGATAACTGGACGTGATCCAAAGAGCCTCAGCTCCACAGTACACTACACTAAGCACCCTCACGTGTGTACTGAAATGTTATAACAGACTTTAATCATAATGTTTTGGAGGTAAAGAACTTATAAACACTGACATATGGATACCAACCACAGGTTGTGCAGCAAAAAGATATCAACCAAAAGAAGATAGAGAATCTTACATTTAACTGGTTTTAGTATTATTAACAAACTATAAAATAACATGATGACAGTAGATAAACCTCCATGGGAAGTACATTTTACGTATTAGACAATGTGGCACTGAAAGAGGTGTTGTCTTGTGTAAATTATTAAAAGTATAAATAGAACATTCAGAACAGCTTGAAAAAACAAATCACAGATTCTGATCATGCTTCTTCTACAACAAAACAATGAATACTTAAGAAATTTCTTGACACACAGACTTACATTTGTTGATCTCAAAAGAGCAAAGTCATCGTCATCATCGTCTTGCGTCATCATCTCTACGTCTTCAATTTGATCGGCTCTAACTTCCGGGTTTTCAGGATTATCCACCCCAAGTTCTTTCACCCTGTTAAAAAGAAACAATGATGGTGTCATGGTTCATAACGTAGAACTAGTTATAACATAGCTCTCTTCCTACAAAACTGAGACACAGTGACAAGAACTGATATTACCTGTCTGCATATCGAAGTGTGTTCAGCGAATGTTCACAGGAACTCAAACCCGGAGAAATCATTGCTATCTGTTTAAAAAGAAATACAACAACATCAATAAAGTTATAGAGAAGTTAAAAGTGTAAGGGTTACAAAGAATTAAACAACATATACAGTTGAAGCTAACCCCACAGTGAATTTTAAGACATAACAAAAACTAACAAAGCTTTTGACAGGCTATGTAACATGGTAAGTCACAACACAACTAGTCCTAATTTTCAGCAACATATTATCCAAACTTCTCTCAATATGTTCAACTGTAACTATGGACACAAGTGACTGAGGTTTACACGAACAGCATCGGGCCAGTTAGGCCACAGTACAAAACAGTTTAATTAAATCAGTGATTTCAATCAATCACAAAATAAGGAACAAAAGTTCAAGCTTTATCATCAGTAGGTAATCCTAAACTGAAAACACAGTGTAAAATATTAGCAACTATTTTATTAGCTTGTGTAACAGAATTTCATGCTTGAAGTACCAAAAGCTCAAATTTGAGTTTTGACTTTGATATCAAACTGAACTAACATACAAAATCTCTTCCAAGATCAGACAGTACAGAAAGTTTGAACTTTGTCTTTATTTTTCAGTTTCACAGAATAAAAATGGCACCATATGCAGGTTATTTACATGTAACACCAAAACTTGTTTCTAGTATTAAATACTTTGCTAAAACTGGTGGGGACTTTGAAATAAATTCTATATCATCAATGATTGATGGATTTATAGATGAAGTTTAAAACAGTATACTGATTCTTAATTATAACTTTTTTACTTACCATACATGTGCGAGAATTCTCCCCAATGAAAGAATCTCTCAAAACCTGGGTTAGCTTACTTGCTCGGAAAGGCAGGTGAGCTCCTTTATGTCCCAAAGCTCTGATACATTCCTAGATCAACAAAGAGGTTTAATCTTTTAACAAGAGAGAGACTCAATGCACCATCAACTTACCAGATTCAATGAACAAATACATATATTAGTCAGTTAGATGCCACAGTTGTTTAAACATAGCTGTTCAAAATATTAATAAAATTATCAGGCCAAAACTCTAAGAAATATTTTAATACATTCATAAAAAGATCATGCCACAAACCTCAGAGATTTCTGTGATCAGTCTCAGTTAAAACTTTGTAGTGCAAACATGTTCCCCCAGCCTATATGTTAAGCCATGCCATGTGATAAACAGTGAATATTATGTTAAATTTTTCTTACATTCACTGGCACAGGCAGAATTTATATCCAGATCTCTTTTTATTAGCTACTTACTGAAACTTTTTAAAGATATTCCAGATTTTTGAAGATAGTGAAGAACATTATAAAGGTTTCCACTAGAACTGGGCAATAAGTGGAATTTGATAATCAATTTATCTTCAAGCTCATTAATCAATTACATTAAACTAACTGAATATTCTCACAAAATGGCAAAAAACTTACATACTAAAAATCAGGTTTTGATACTTATGGTGGGCAGAGTACAGAAAGCCCATTGTTGACACTGATCGATTCAGCTGAACAAACTTGAGTTAATCAAAAATAATAATGAGACATCATGATGGCAATATTTCAATTATTAGAAAGTTGGAATAATAGATAACAGTAATAATTACAAATGCTAGTTGATTATTTTTGTGACATTAACCAGTTTACTTGCAATTTTTATTAATAGATTATTTCATACAAGCTGAGGTACCCATCCTTTGTCCAGGCTATGAACTTAAAAACATGTGGGAGTAGATGCTATGATAAATAACAAAAATCTAAACTTTTACACTATTTATTTATAACATATTATTACAGTATTCGTTATTACCTCACCTGAGGTTTTATATAAGCATTAAGAAATCAACATGTATATACTTAAAACATAATATACACTGTGAAATGGTCAGGGTGACTTTCTATGATGAGGTAGCGGCCAAACTAGTAGCGCTTTCTGTTACTCGCTTTCAAGACCCACCTCTTAATGTCCTTCCACACTGTTTCACATTATTAATTAATTGACGGTCATTGGCCACAGCAGTGTCTTACAGGATGAAGTTTTAAGGTCACCGGTCAAAGTAGGAAGTGGGGTCAAGAAACAGCTCTGCATATTAGTATTATGGTGGCTGATGTAGTAGAAACTTCATCTGAGTTTATTTATTAATGAATGGTGGTGGCCACTGTTTTCATTGCATTTCTCCATATAGAGTGCTACCACACTCTCTGAGATATATAAGACCTTTGTGTGCCCTCCCCCACACTGTGTGTATGTTTTGTTGAAGAAAATTTAATAGTTTTTGGTGTAAATATGTGGTGCCATCTACAAATGTAGTTAACATTAACTTACATGAAAGATAAAATTTATATTTATCGTCCAACTCTAGTTTCCACAGCCATGAGATGGATAGAAATCTTGAAAACAAACATAAGGTTAATGTAAACCAAGCTCTTGAAGTAACATATGTTGTAGTATCTTTATTTTATCTAGTTTTTCTTTAATTAAATGTAAATTCCAGCAGTGGTATTCCATATGAAGTCCATTGTTATTCTTCTAACCTTCCATTTTTATTTTTAAAACTTTTTTATATATATATGGTTTATGTCCCATTCTCTTATCTTTTCTAAACAGAGATCAAATATATTTTTGGCAATTTTTCTTTTCATCATACATTGTTTTGTGCTTAGTCAAAACTATTTACCAAAAATGATGAAGGATTCTGATCTTAAACTAGCATTTCAGTGGATTAACATGTATCTATAATGATAGGTGGATGACTATGTAGGATTCAAATGATCTCAGACATTGGCATGGAAATATGTAATAAAAGACAGAGTACAAAATAGGTTATAATTAGTTTTATCTTAAGTGCTAATATATAGCCTAACCTTTAGTGCTAATAAACTTTTATTAATTTCTGCTCCCTCCATTCTAGTCTGTCTGTTTGCACTCGAGGTGTCTGCTCCACGTTCATTCCCTGCCAAGTCAATTAAAGAAAACTTGCCGTGTAGTCGACCTGTCATCCTATTTGATAACAAAATAAATAATCTTAGCCTTGTTACAAAAATATTAAACACTAATAGGAGTAGAAGTGTCAGGAAAGCACTACTGTCGTGGATAGATCTAACAAAGAATTTAATACCATTCAGAGGTAAGCTTTATAATCTAACATCCATAATTTGGAGTTTCTCTTTGTTAAATTTAATATTATCTGTCTCAAAACAAAATATTAAACTGGTGTCACATTTTTGCTATGCAAACCAGTTCATATAAAAAGACAGTTGTGCAATATTACAGGTGACTGTGCATGCTATACCAAAGGACCAACACCACAGAGAGAACATCAGTTTCTCCTAAAATGATGTTTGGTAGTCTAGCTACTGCAGTTTTCAACATCCCTCCTCTGCAAACCTTTAATTTAAAAATGTTAATGTTTAGGAATGCTGTCTACTCTTCAAACTCTGTAAAGGTATCATCCATTATAGGTACTGCACTTAGCATTGCAGCTCACATATATCTGAATATCTTGGTGAAATAGCTGGGTATGTAATTATTTGAACAGAAAACATTTCACTCTAAAAATTGTAGTTTGAAACTTCATAGTCATATTTAAGTATTAAAATTGACAAAAAGGCATGAGACACGAGGTTTACAAAATACAAATTAATACCAACCTAGCTCAATAAATTGCCATGAATGAGATCAGAGAAAGGAATATAATCATTCCCAAATATAATTTACCTCTTTCTCAGAATAATCTGGAAAACTGCATGTGATCTGGATGAATGCTGATTAGCTGACGTTTGTCCTGATGTTCTGAAATAACATAATACTACTCAGAAAATTTTTTTAAATGTCGAAATCACACACACACACTTGTTCAGGTATCTAGATGTCAAGACTATTAATTTTCTGCACACTTTCAATAAAAACTAAATATTTAGATACTCAGTGAAATTAGGATTAACAAACTCCTAAAGAGCCCAAGAACAAAACATCCAATGCCAGAGACATGTTCTTGGACCTTCAGTGTTACAACACGCAAAGCTAACCTTACCGTACACTGTTACCATGCTGAATCAACCTAAGTACATCCTCTACACACTCTACAAGGTTTTCTTGAAGGCCAACCACTTGAACTTGCTGCTTCCCATCTTCCAGAACCCTTAACTTAGCTTTATTATTCAACAGATCAAAGACCTGAAATACAAAAATAGTCTTTACCACTAACGTACCCAACAGAAAAAAAAATATATCCCTAAAATTATAGATGGGAACCACATGGCTGTATTTAACTTTTACTTTTGTTACTTACAGGGTTGGTCCCTTAAAGCATAAAAGTCAGACAAAAATATATTAAATTGCAATTAATACCACTAATTACTGGAAAGATTCCCTGTGTATTTTACTTAGAAAGTTACTGATTTCACCCAACTTTTTCTTATATATATATATATATATACTGAGTATATAAAAAGCACAAACAATATTACTCAACATGATGCAATATGTGAACCCCACTAATAGTGAACAATATAAAAACAAGTCTATGTATTGTCGGTTCAGAAATGCCCATGTTTAGAGTACTAAATTTCAACACATACATATACACACACACAATTAGTTTACTCCTATTATGTACTTACAAGCTGAGGTACCCGTCTTTTGTCCGAGTTATGAACTTAAAAAAAAACGTGTAGGTGGATACTATGATAAATAACATAAAAATCCTAACTTTCTCTTAATTTATTTATAACATAACATATTACTACAGTATTCATTATTAACCCACCAAAGATTTTTTATAAGCTTTAAAAACTCAATATGTATACAATTAAAACATCGTATACACTGTGTGATGGTCAGGGTGACTTTGAAGGAAGAGATAACAACCAAAGTAATGGCAACATGGGTGCTTTCTATTACCCGCTTTGAACACCCACCTCTTGATGTCTTTACACAGTGTTTCATATTATTAATTAACTGATGGTCATTGATGGCAGAAGTGTCTTACAGGCTAAAGTTGAAAAGTCACAGGTCAAAGTAGGAAGCTGAGTTTGTGTAGTTTTGCAATAGTAGCAGCCAATTTTTAAATTGCATTCCTCCACAGAGAGTGCTAGCTCACTATCTGAGATATATAAGATGTTTGTGTGCCTTCCTCCCAAAATGTGTGTATGTTGTGTTAGAGAAAACTTAATTTTTTTTGGTGCAAGGGCATGGTACAATCTATGAATGTATTTAATGTTAACTTACATCAAAGATAATAAATGCTCAATAATAGCAATAATGGAGGTTATAGGGGGTTGTGAATACCATACTAATATGCCCCTTGTTCCAAACTATCATCCCACAAAATTTGGTTGAGATTGGCCCAGTGACCTAGGAGTAGTTAGATAATGGACAAACAAATAGACACATATTTTTGTGCTTTATATATATATATATATTTTTTTTATACACAATTTTATATATACTGCAGAAAAACTTGCTAAATATTACTTTTCTTTTTAAGACATGATCTTGAAAAATAACATTTAATGTTTATATTTCCATCACATTTCCTAGAACAAGTCACTAGGTGACACTAGCATCCACTGCTGCAATCTCTCTTTCCCTCTAGGTTTTCTTTAAAACATCATCAGCAGTTAAATTTGAAGAGTGAACTAGAGAGAGCTGGTAGGCAATACAGAGATCAAGTGAAATTATTTATGAAATATGATAAGTACATAAGAAACATATGCAAAAGGCAAACAAGGTTGTGGACTTGAAGATCACATTTTAGAGAGTATTATCAGAAAATCTTAAACACTAAAAATAAAACAACTGCAGGAAGACAATGACATTCAAAGTAATTGGAAAACTGTGCTCTACAAATATGCTGGAGGGTATTTACAGGAGAACAGGTGCTAGTAACGTATTAAGAAAAGGAAAGTAATCATTACAAATGAGTCAGAAGAAGAGGCATTAGTAACATCTCAAGGAAAGGAAAGTGATCATTACAAGATGAGTCAGAAGAAAAGGCATGAGAAACTTCTCAAGAAAAATGTGAAGTTACTCATGAGTCAGAATAAGAGGCATTAGTAACATCTCAAGAAAAGGAACGTGATCATTACAAGATGAGTTAGAATAAAAGGTATTAGTAAGGTCTCAAGAAAAGGACAGTGATCATTACAAATGAGTCAGAAGAAGAGGCATTAGTAACATCTCAAGGAAAGGAAAGTGATCATTACAAGATGAGTCAGAAGAAAAGGCATTAGTAACATCTCAAGAAAAGGAACGTGATCATTACAAGATGAGTTAGAATAAAAGGTATTAGTAAGGTCTCAAGAAAAGGACAGTGATCATTACAAATGAGTTAGAAGAAGAAGTATTAGTACAATCTCCAGAAAAGGAGAATGATCATTACAAGATGAGTCAGAAGAAGAGGCATTAGTAACATCTCAAGAAAAGAAGTGATTATTACAAAAAAAAATTAACTTGGATTAATATAAGCCAGAAAACATAATAAACACATACTGAAAATAATAATTTCATAAAGATTTGACAAAAACAAACTTCAAGAGCATACCATTTTTTGCAGGTTAATCAAAATTGTACTTATTAAAAAACAATTTCTGGTAGATACTCTTCCTTTAAGCTACAGGTTTTGTGAAACTTACCTTTCCACTGTATATTTCAAAGAAACTGGATGCTACAATCAAATCTTCACTTCGGTATTTGGCAGAATTCAAAATCTTGAAAACATCGTTTGCTGCAGTAAGTGAAGAAAAAATGTATTGATAACAGCAATATAATGCATAAAATATGATGTTCCTTTAAGATTCTATAAATGGTTGACATTTAATTGACAACACCCTCAAAGTACACTTATAATGTAAATCACCAAAATTATGCAGTTTCTGTGTTTTAATCCAGAGAGATTTATTAGACCTTTGCCAATCAGAATGTTTGATGCAGTCACTGAACTTCCAATAATAGTACCAAAAATGTGCTAATCTTTTGTTTGTTATACTCCAAACATCAATTAATCATAGTGCAAACGAGAGATGTTTGTTTCAGGATTTTGAGCAAAACTATACAAGTGCCATCTATGCATAGCCATCTTTAATTCTGAACTGATAGACTAGACGGAAGGAGATAGACAAGAGTACCCAATTTAAATTTTTGGGCTACACTTATGACCAAATAGCAGTATTTTACTGTCACTCTTATACTGCATCCACGAACCATAGTCTAAGCTAGGGATGGTGAACCATAGGCATGCACGCCTTGCAAAGAAAAATTGTTTGGTATGCCAATTTTTAAAAATAAATGTTTTTTGAAAATTTTCATGTAAAAATATGCAGTGAAGTAAAAAAAAAACATTACATATAAAGTACAAGTTTTTGGCACACTGCAAGTTTTCTGATTTTATTTTCATGCATTTTGGCACTTAGCTCTAAAAAAATTTGCCATCCCTGGTATAAGGCACACGTACCACTAGACCATGTCGACTTATGAGAAACAGAGCATGTAAATGATAAGGAAGTGTTGTTGGGTAATCCATCAGGTTTTACCTGGTCTAACTGTATCAAATCTTGACAAGATAATTTAATAAATGTGTGGATAAATATTTAAATGTTACTCAATAATTTTTATTTTACAATCTTTATTACATTTACCAATACTAAGGCCTGATTATTAATGTGATGTATGAGCTTACTTTATCCAAGATACACATGATATGTGAAAATATGTCAGTTCTTATCTTTATTTATCTGATTAATGATGGCAATACTCAGGGTTAAGAAGGATAAAGCCTGCTATTATGATACTACATCTGTATCTTTTTACATTCTCCCGGCACAAAGTGCTAAATTTGTCCAGTTTCTCCCTCACTGCCCTGGTTTTGTGAATAAGATTGTCTAGTAAAACTGTTTGATTACATTAATAAGCATGCATACACACAAATCATTTCTCTATAATTTACACAGTCACAAAAGCAAATTTAACAACAGAAAGATAGTGCATTTCTCCTTCCAATGTGTAACATTTTAAACACAAAAAGTAATTAAACTATAAAGAGAGCATTATTGTTTATTTGACTAAAGCTGAACAATGAAACATGCTATTAAACACATACTAACCTGCCAGTGCATAGATTCCCTTAGTACAGTCTTGTGATTTACCCTGGAAATCTCCTCCCATAGTCTAGAAAAACAAATTACTAATACATACATATACCATAACTAACCAAACAAACATATTCTTACTAGATTATGTTACTAATAAAACACTTTTATCTTTTAATGACCCAAGTTACAGAACATTCTTTGTAACAAAAAGAATATTTGTTCATAGATAAATATAATCAAACAAAATGTGGCAAACTTTTACACTTTCACACGGTTTCCATATTAACCCTTTTGATATGGGTCACAGGTGAAAGGCCATGTCATCTTGTTTGTTGACTCACATTCAAAAATATTATTGAACTACTA
>NW_013669595.1:68391-70015 GCF_000517525.1 Limulus polyphemus
TAGCATTCACTATCAAATTTAAAAGTCATAGCATGAAAACTATAACAAGTACACAATTATTGCAACCACCGAAAATAATTCAAAACTACTAATGGACTAGGATAGAAAAAAAAAAACAGAATAAATGAAGATGGAGATTATATAAAAACAGTTTAGGATGTAAAGTTATAATTATAAAAAAATGTGAAGATAAATAGCAAGCACAGCCAATTCCACAATCAATGTTGTGGTCTGGAGGAAAGGGTGAAGGAGGATTAAAATATGCTATTTTTGAATGAAGTATAGTGTATTTTAACTGTAATACTTGGATATACATGCAGATTTAATATTAAGTTTACAAATATAGGAATCACTACTTCGTCAAACCATAACCAGCAGAATTTCTTTTTGCCACCATTGTCAATCTCTCTTAGCTTGTGTGCATTTTCAACACCAACTTTCAGCAGTATTTTCATCTCAAAATCAATGCAACAAAAACATATCCACTGGTTTTAATATGATTCTAATTCTACCAAAAAGAGCCAAGCTCAATCTAAAAAAAGACTGTTTGCCATTGGTTAACTCTCGCACTATGGGCTCAGTCCTAGGGACTGATCTTATATCCATTTTGTGCTTGTTATAGTTTTAATACAGTATGCGTAACTTCATGAAATTTTGCAGATTATCAGCAAATGTTATAAGGCTTTAATGCACAAAAGATACGATTTGCTCATGCATTTTTTCCTTTTGATGTCCACAATTCAACATGCAAAGTAATTTTGATTTTACGATTAAAAATATTTTTATACATCAGAAAATTGTCAAATTTTATATGTAAAATCTTTATGACCTCCAGATAATTATAAAATATTTTATTTTAGAAAAAACCTTATATTTTATCTGTTATTTTCACTATTGCATCTCTGTACGGGTTTGGTTGATTTAATCAATCTTGTAACCACCATAAAAAAATTAGGAAATAGATATAAATTATGCTTTTTTTCATTCTTCAAATTATAACATAAAACCATAAATGTTCAGTCTAAATAGCTTAAATCTCATAACATTATACATCTATACATATTAATTATTTTTATTTTATTTTCCTTTCAGCCATGTCTGACTAACATTACAGAAGTTGCAATAATGTGGCAAACGTGCAATGATGTTACCATATCCTGGCTTTGTTCTAGTGGACCAGTAATTTGTAAAATTCAGTAACATTTCAGTTATAGTACATTACATATGCATATATATTATTACTATTTACAAAAAAAAACAAAAAAACAACATAGAACAGTAAATGAATAAGTACAGAAAACAATGATTTCTTCAACTTAGGAACTTTGTACTCGCTTGCCGTAATTTGCCTTGTCAAATTTTGCACGTGGAGGATGTAAAACAATAATTTTTAGGTTTCATATATGCATTGTGAAATAACAAAAAATCATATATTATTATATCAATACCACAGAATTCCACAGGAATTTATCAGGCTTAGTAAGCAAGCTGTATTTGGATCTAAATAAATATGATAGTTTGAGCTCCTACCTTTCTGCTTCAATTCTACCATGAAAAGAAAGATTTTCCTGTGTAAACACTTCACAGAGTGTGAGAAAACCATGTAGGGGACATTCTGAGCTTT
>NW_013669595.1:70763-78400 GCF_000517525.1 Limulus polyphemus
ATATATACACACACACACACACATCAGAGAGCAATGTAGGTGTATGTAAGCAAGTATTTCCAAAAGTGGAAGAGGTGGGCAGGGCCAACTTGGGTGATTCACTAAATATAATAATATCTCAGAAAATAGAAAAGATAGGAGGTTCTTATTTTATATTCTAACTTGTCAAACTCGGTAATTTGAGTTTATAATTTGTAAGAAACAAAAGACTTTGTATTTTATTTTGACATCACAAACATGTAATTTGAACCAAAGTTGCACTCAACATACCACTCAAAAATTGATATTAAGGAATTTTTTTTAACATTTACTTTTAAATTAAGAAATTAACTAATGTATGATACTAAAATTTGAATTATAATCTATAATTTGATACCAAACTTATTGACATACATTCATAAAATTGTAGTTCAATAAAATTTTGAATGTTAGTCTACAAACGTGATGACATGCCATGCTCTTTCACCCCTGACCATAGGAAGAACCATTGAGATAGGGCTAAACAGACTTTCAGGCTCCAGTGTTTACTTTTGAGGCTTGTAACAAAGGTTTTCCACAGCATATTCAAGAGAATTTCCTTTTCAAATTTTTTCTTATATGATTTGTATCAAACTCATGAATAGCCAGTTTTAAAACAGCAGGAAACCACCATGGGAAATGTTCATCCCTGTTGTGCTTTTGTATGAAATAAAGAGGCTCTATACAAACAAACTGTTATTTGTCTTCTTCATATTCTCAAACTAGTAAGAAAAGATCAGAAAACTGTGGTTTACTTTAATTATTAGCTTCCAACAAAATCAGGAGGAAACTGCTTAATAAGGAGTTTTTCAGGAATCTCTGAAATAATGCTGTTAGGAACTGCATGATGCACAGCTGCAGCATAACCATCTTTATTAACCAGGAGCTGCATGATGCACAGCTGCAGCATAACCATCCAGCTCTGGTAATAAACATTATATACAGCTGTATCATAACCATCTTTATTACCAAGATCTGCATGAGGCAAAACTGTATCATAACCATTTTTATTACCAAGAGCTGCATGAGGCAAAACTGTACCATAACCATCTTTATTACCAAGAGCTGCATGAGGCAAAACTGTATCATAACCATCTTTATTACCCAGGAGCTGCATGATATACAGCTGTATCATAACCATCTTTATTACCAAGGAGCTGCATGATATACAGCTGTATCATAACCATCTTTATTACCAGGAGCTGCATGATGCACAGCTGTATCATAACCATCTTTATTACCAGGAGCTGCATGAGGCAAAACTGTATCATAACCAATTTTGCCACCACAGCTATACCACTAGTTATGTCTGAAGTGATTTTCTGCTGGGCATCTGCAGTTCAACTGCCACATGTTTTTCTTTCTGGCCTTGATTTTGAGAACCCTATGAAGTATTTTTTCACAGCTGCGCTGCACCTAACACTTACACTGATGTCAGAGTGTAAGTCTCTGAAATCTTTTTTGTTAACTGTGAGAAGAAAAATTTTAAAACAACATACAAAGAAATGTCAATATGATCTATCCATAGTTCAGGAAATAATCAAAATAAGAAACAAACTTACGTGTGTCTTCCCACTTCCTGTTTGACCATATGCAAAACAAGTAGCCATTCCTCCTTCAAAAACAGTTTGCACTAAGGGTTTAGCTGTAAATCTAAGTAAAAGACAAATACTGCTCCTTGAGTACAGTTAAAATATAAATAAACAAAAAATAAACACATCACTAAATGAGATCTAGATCAAAGTAGTATATACACAAAAATGTTTTTTTTTTAATTCATGTTTAGTCCAAACTGTAACAAATTTATTTCTTCAAAAATTTTGTACAGTTTTAGATGAGTGTTCTTTGTGGTCTGGATCTTTCAGAAATTTGGACATATTTTTAAAACTCATCTAGAAAGATCACCAATGTGATAACTCTTTCCTCGTAACTACAGCTATTATTTTACTGAAGTGTATATAAAAGAAAGATTAGTACATTCAGTGGTTGATAATAATTTTATTAATGTTATGTATTTATTGGTTAATTTGTTATCAAATGACTCAAAACACTTATGACATTATTTCATTACCAAACAATCCAATACCACTCACTATAAACTAGTCCATTATCAGACAATTTGTAAATATTAATGTGTTCACAGACACCCTTTGTTAGGCAGTAAAGACCATGTTACAATTGAATTAGGCTTAGAAATAATTGTTAAGAGGTAAGATAATACAAAGATTCTAATTACACATGCTTAGCTCGTTACATGAATATCATTAAAATTAACAAGAATGTGGAAAAGATGTAATTAGAAGAACTAAAATATGGATTTAGAAATGTAAACACAGGTAGATAATAAACATAAGTTTGCAAAATTATAGCCTAATAAAATAAAACAATAAAGGTTGAAGAGGGAGATTTAATGCAACACTAGATCCCCTTATGGTATACACAAAAGATTTCCTTTCAAATAATTATAAAAATCCCTCAACCCTTTCTCTAATTTCATTCCCTTAAACCTTTTCTTTAGATGCATTAACCTTACCTCTTAGTCCTGGTCAAATTTTACTCTTCAACCTTACCTACGGAAGTCTTTTCCTTCCTAAACTTAGTTCCCTGGATTATATTATTATTTTTAAAATTTTTTTTAAATATTATTTAATAATATTTAAGTAATAAGTTCAACAATGTTTTTATCAGTATTTCAGCCACTATGATCCAAATTGAACATGTGTAATTAGAATCTTTGTATTATTTTAATATTTAATGACTATTTCTAAGCCTAATTTAATTGTAATGTGGTCTTTTCTGCCTGACAAAAGGGGTCTGCTCGAAACATCACAGAAAATAAACTGGAAAACGTTTTCATTTAGATATGTCAGTTTATTCTTTATTATCATTTATCAAAGTTTTTCTTCTTACATTTGGAAGCACAACACTCATTCAAGAATCTTTATCAGACAAGTGGTCAAAATGTATTTGTAGACTAATTTCTTATCAGATAACTTACCAATACTTACTCGTGGACTTACTTATAGACCAGTTTGTTATCAGACAACTTGCCAACATTTACTTGTAGACTAATTCATTATCAGATAACTTACCAATACTTACTCGTGGACTTAGTTATAGACCAGTTTGTTATTAGACAACTTGCCAAAACTTACTTGTAGACTAATTCATTATCAGATAACTTACCAATACTTACTCGTGGACTTACTTATAGACCAGTTTGTTATCAGACAACTTGCCAACACTTACTTGTAGACTAATTCATTATCAGATGACTCATCAAAGGCATAGTCAAATCTAAAGACTTGATTTTCCAGATACTTGGTGAGATCAACTTTGAGCTTGGGTTCATGAACCACGGTAAGTTCTTTATTTGGTACAGTGACTACATCCACTTCTTTTCTTATGTTTTCTATTTCAAAATATTATTGGAAAATAATTTTTAGAAGATATATCTATTTTTATTAAAAAATTGTTACCTTTAAACCTAAAAACAGTTTAATCACACGTACAAATGTGAAGAAAAACAAAAAGTCCTTTATTTATAACAGAAGGCATCATTTCTCACTGCTTTACACACTTACAGTACAAATAACTAACTTATGGTGTCTAACATACACAAAGTATTATCCCAAAACAAAAAATATTTACATACTTTGTATTGCCTTAAGTCATATAGAATTTACACTAGGTAATAAAACTGACAACGAAAATAAACTAAAAACTAGGCTTTTGTTTTAAACAAACAGCATTTACTTTTCACAGAACTTTATGAGGTTTTCTATCTATCTACTCACCTATCTGTCTACTTCTTTGTTACTCTATTCATCTCTACTTTTATATGGAAGAAAACAGAACCAGAAGAACTTCAATATCTAATGTCTCTTCAAACAGACATAATGATAATTTAAAACCAGAAGAACTTCAACATCTAATGTCTCTTCAAACAGACATAATGATAATTTAAAACCAGAACAACTTCAACATCTAATGTCTCTTCAAACAGACATAATGATAATTTAAAACCAGAACAACTTCAACATCTAATGTCCCTTCAAACAGGAATAACGATAATTTTTTTAACCACATCTGTTGTTGTTTCTGATGACTCCCAAATGATAATTTTAATAGGTGTACCTGTACCCTCCCCTTAAATATAGGTGACATTTTAGAATATTATGTATATATATAATTTCTCTTTCTTTTTTAAACATAAGACAGTCAGTCTACTTCAGTATGTATTAACACAAGTTAATACTCCTTTAACACACCACCATAAGAATAAAAAACACTCCTTTACCTTTTTTGTTCAGGGGCCTTTTTCTGACTGCAACACAAATCTGTTGGACTTGAACGGGATCATTCATCATGATTGGTCTGTACTCAAGTTGGGACTGGTATTCTCTTTCAAAATAAACTTTAGTATCAATCCCAAACATATGCATGGATACACCGTAAAATATTCCTATTTCTATGATCAAACAATCTTTTATATCATTTGAGATATCAACCAGTATCTACAACTTTTTATGTTAATATTACCATAAGCCTTAATTATCCTAAAACACACACACACACTCATATATATATATATATATAGAGAGAGAGAGAGAGATTCAGACATCAACATCCAAGTTCTACTAAGGTTAATGGTAATTATTTTATCACTTATTACATAAAAACACATATATTCAGACATTTGTATCCAAGCTAAATCACGTTGTTGAATTTTGCACAAAGCAACTCCAGGAATTATCTGTGCTAGATGTCTCTAATTTTGAAGTGATAGACCAGAGGGAAGGAAGCTGGTCAACACCACCTACTGGGTTACTGTAATCAAATAGTGGGATTTGACTACCACTTTTATGATGAACACATGGCTCCAAAGTGCAGAGCACAGTTAACTCGGTTTAAAAACATTCTAACACTACAGTTATATTTCATTCACACACCCCCCCCCCCCAAGAAATAATAAATATCTAAGAAGCTGAAATTCTTTTATATCAGTAGACATTTTTTGTTAATTCTAATAAAAGTAAAAAACAAATAGGTAACATTTAACTTTTTAAAATTATATTGACTGCACAACAACATGAGCATGTTATTACAGCTGTGTAGCTGATAGAAATAAGTTATGTTTCTTGATTGTAATGCATATCTTCTAATCAAGTTAATTTAAGCTTTTATACTTCTAAAGAACTCTATATACCACTAAAAAAATAATAAAATAAGTGAAAACTCAATCTTAAAAAATATTCACCTTATCATTCCTATAAATTCCCAATTTGGATTTCCCGGATCAATATTCATAAGCTCTTGTTTCTCTGCTTTCTGTTCAGCTTGTCGCATCCTTCTCTCTTCTCTCTGCTTTTTAATTTTATCCACTTCTTTTACTACATTTGATCTTCTCCGAGCTTTTAAAACAATACAAAATAGTCATTCTTTCAAAATCTGTATTGGAACTTTAGCAACCCTGAGAAAAAACTTTAAATGTTGTGGTTGAAAAAATATTCAAGATTAACCAAAATGTGTATCAAACTACAGAAAATATGACCAGAGGGAGGTCTCACTATACCCAGAGATTATGACCTAAGAAAGGTCTTAGTATATACACAAACTATGACCTGAAGAGAGTCTCAGTAAAGTTATCCCATTTTAACAACAAGCAGCCAAAACTTTATCTATAACATACTGAAATAAATCAAACATGATTTTTGTCTTGTAAATAAAAAGTAGATTTCCTTTCAATTTCATTTTTAAAAACACGTCTCTCTTTAATCCAAAATATATACAAGTTCACCTGTTTTTCGGTGTTAAAGCTGTACAACAACCTCTATCATTAAATTATGAACGTGAAAGGAAGTTGTTGTAATAAAGCATGATCTCTGATAACTACCAGCTTCTAAGCACATTTTTCAACCAACAGAAAGTGCTATGTTAAAAAAAAAATGTTGAAATATTTCTCAAAACCATCTGAATAGACTTTACCTGAGGGGTCTTCATTATATGGCATGTCTCCTTTCTTCACAGGAACCGTCAGGGAACCTGGCCTTCTGTCCCGCAACCCTAATTTTGCACCAGCCCGTGTGACTGCATTGCGTTGTTGTGCCATTTGACCTATAACGGTGAAAAAAATCATTAAACCTAACAGAGCTGAACAACTAGCAAACATTCCAAGAATTCTAATCAATAACAGTGTGATTCAGCCCCAATCTACTTTCTGATGTTAATCATTTAACTTATGAAGGTAAGCATCAGAGAAAATTTTGTGCTTGAAACTTGTGTTTCTTTACAACTATATAAATTATTTACTATAATTAAACACATATCTTAGGATTTAAGATACTTCCAAGTAGATAACTTCCCGTACCCCCCCCCCCCAAAAAAACTCACTGATGCTTCCGATTTCATAAAAGCTTTTCCCTCTCCTACAAAATACAAAACTGCTTGATAAAATAAATAATTTTTATTTCAGAATTTATAACTAACTTTCCTAAATGGCATAGTCTAACTTTTATTGGAACTTGATGACACGTTAACAAAACTGTAAACAATTTTTCCAATATTATAATTTATTAAAAAGAAAAAGAGTATATATATACACATATACATACATACATTTGTGTATGTCTACTGAGAATCAGCGATGTATAGGATCAATACCTATTTCTTTGTTTAAAATTCTCAGATTAAAATATCAGATATTACATTAACATATCATAACACTATTCATCTAAGGAATAGACAGCCCAAAATATTCTTTATCATCCTTGTTTATCCCATATCACAGCTCTGAAGAAGACTAACAAATCATACAGTGGTATGTCACATATACACTTTCTACCAAACTCAAATCAAATAACCTTTCATAACTTCATGGATCTGAAAATGAACAATTATTTGTGTAAACAGTATAAAAATCCCTACTTACAAGATGCATTAGTCACAACTGTGTTAGCCTTCTGAGTTGGTTGGAGGGGTCCTGAAACAGGTGCAGCAGGAGGGGCCATTACAGTACTGTTAGCAGGAGCTGGTGTTGAAAAACTGTTCTCAGAGTGTCCATTCTGCAAACGTGCCTGAGCATAACTTTGGCGGGTTCGAACTGATCCTAAATATATATTTACATTAAAGAGTTGAGAACACAGATAGAAACCACAATTTGTACACACAACTAACCAGAAGGACCACAACAAAGGTTTATTGAAACTTTATAGGAACAGTATATCTACAGAGAAGACCATGACAAAAATTTTACTGAAACCTTACACAAACAATATATACACAGGGAAGATCACACGGACCACAAAAAGAGATTTACTAAAACATTATAGGAATAATACATGCACAGAATGGATTACATGGACAGCAATAAAAGTTTTTACTGAAACCTTACACAAACAATATGTACACAGGGAAGATCACACGGACCACAAAAAGAGATTTACTAAAACATTATAGGAACAATACATGCACAGAATGGATTGCATGGACAGCAATAAAAGTTTTTACTGAAACTTTACACAAGCAATATATACACAGGGAAGATCACACGGACCACAAAAAGAGATTTACTAAAACATTATAGGAACAATACATGCACAGAATGGATTACATGGACA
>NW_013669595.1:79034-87096 GCF_000517525.1 Limulus polyphemus
GAATGCAAGTCAACAAACATGATGACATGGCCTTTCACCCGTGACCTGTCTGGAAAGGGTTAAATGAACAGTGTAAGAGACTCAGTATGTGTTTGAATATAAGACTGTATATGTGTGTGTTGATGTAAGCTGTTCAAAGAACTTACTTATTTTCTAAATACTAAAGATTGTATATCAGCCAGTAACATATCTTTACAGCTTGTTTTACATCCTGCTCAACATTAACTGCTTCTCAACATGTCATCAGTTGCACCTGGGCATGTGATTTTTAGTAGTAAATTGCATTTGAACACATGATGATCAGCACTGAATTGTACCTTGACATATAAAACCTACAATAGTCAAAGTGGACATCAATTTACCTATAATAATGCTTTAATGTTTTTCCCTAAAACTCCCTCACCAACTTACAATGGTTTACCTTTGTTTCTACTGATCAAAACAGACCTAGATAAAAAGTCCATAACATACTGAAAAGTGAATGGGTTTCTAGTCCTTGATGTAAAACAGGATCTAGGCTGCAACTAGCATTTATACAAATCAGTGTTTTCCTTCAGTTAAAATGGCATAATACTGAGTCAGATTAAGTTTAATAAGAAAATGTATTTTATATTCATTTGTTAAACCATACAACAAAAATAAAGTTTTTTTTTAAATACACAATTTCTTGAAAAAAAAAGTAGACCTACAAAAATAATACCAGTGTTTGTATTCATCTCATATTCCTTATTTAATTTGAAGTCCAACACATTCTAAAACCTCAGCTTTTGTAAAAGTAACAATTAGGTTTTTTTATGGAATGTGTTCAAACCTCGGGAAACTTGTGACACAACATACTTTTGTTATTTGTAGTAGCCTTGTTCTATTAAACCTACCTTTCTATTGACGTTGCGGGAGACATCACAAATCCCAGGATTGAGTGCATACAATGCTTCAAACTCAATCTAAAAAAAATCCAGAAATTACAAGAGCTGTTTTGAAAGTATGTTTACTCAGAATTAGTGATAAAAACAAGTAACAAGATGAGAATTAAAAACGTAAATTATAATATAATAAAGGTCATCTTGTGCAATAAACCAAATAGAATTAATTAATATCATAAACAAAACTGAAACCTATAATACAATTAAACTGCAATGAATCATAAGTTAGGCACTCTTACTAATAACAATAACATTTTGGCCTTAATTCCAATAATATATCACAAGGTTCAGGCATCTTCGAAGAATTAGTCTAGTCCAAAATCTACATACTTTGACTGCTAAATAAGACACCCAAGTCTTTCCAACATGCCCAGAATTAATTATGGAAAACTTCAAACCACAAAATAATAATAATGTGTACATCTTATTATAATACTTAATTCAGTTCTTGTAAAATAGAATAAAAAAAAGTATTTATTGTATAAAGTTTGTTTGTTTGTTGTGAATATTGCACAAAGCTACACAAGGGCTATATGCGCTAGCCGTCCCTAATTTAGCAGTGTATGACTAGAGAAGGCAGCTAGTCATCACCACCCACCGCCACTCTTGGGCTACTCTTTTACCAATGAATAGTGGGATTGATTGTCACATTATAACGCCTCCATGGCTGAAAGGGCGTGCGTGTTTGATGCGATGGGGATTCGAATGCACAACCTGCAGATTGTGAGTCGAGCACCCTAACCACCTATCCATGCCGGACCGCATTGTATAAAATATAGATCAAATAAATTATTCAAACTAAAATCACTTTCAGCTAGTATAGAATACAAGAAACAATTGAACAACTGCTCTCTTAGCCTGAAGCACCAACATTCTTACATTAACTGTAATCCAGCTCAGTTCTAAGTCTTCGTATCACCTGTGTATTGTGTTTGTTTAAAGAAATCTAAAAACAGAGCATGATTGCTATCAAATAAGTACAATCTAACCAATACTTAAATGCTTTATGAGAATATTTATTTTTGTTTAAAAAAAGACAAGTGTTCTGAACCCTACAAATTCAAGAATATACCGTAAAGCAGATGATGAACTTAACATTACACACACACAAAAACATACAAGTTTCATACTGGGAAAAGGAAGGAATCTACAACAACATTCCGATGACAAAGTGCCATGCAACATTTACTGTATTTTTTGTAGTAGTTTCTTTCTTCCAATATCTTAATGACTGAGAGAGAGAGAGAGAAAAAAGAAAGATATTTTGCATCCTTTTGGTGTTAGTGTACGAGCCACAGCTGTTTGCTGATCTTTTTGGATAATACAGTCACTGGAAATACATCCATGTGTGGCAGCTGCTGATTCTGTTACACAGCACGTACTACTCCTGCAGACTGTTATCACCATCTTTTGAAGCACTGATAATAATCTGGTAACTATGGCAACTCAACTATGAACAAATTAGGAAACACAACACTGTCT
Source organism: Limulus polyphemus (assembly GCF_000517525.1). NCBI lineage: Eukaryota > Metazoa > Arthropoda > Merostomata > Xiphosura > Limulidae > Limulus > Limulus polyphemus. Next base: position 81,440 of record NW_013669595.1, read on the forward strand.
GATTTATTAACTAAAGAATAAACCAGTTACTTTGGTTATACATAACACTGGCAACTACAGACTCATTAGTACACACAACATTGTCTGATTTATTAACTATGGAAACTAAAGAATAAACTTTGATTACACATGGCAACTACGAACTCATTAGTACACACAACAGTATACACTAGCTCTTTCAGTAACTATGGCAACTGAACTATGGACCCATTAGTATACACAACACTGACTGATTTGGTAACTATGGATACTGAGCTATGAACTAGTCATTGGCTGATTTAAACTGAAATTTGACAAATAGAAGATGTTGAAAGCAAAATTTGCAAACGTCATAGTAGGCATTTCCAAGTGAAATCAGGAGAAAACATGACAACAATTCATTAACTTCCCAATAGAAAACTGTATTTCAACCCATAAGATTACCTGAAAAGAAACATCAATGGTAACTCTCAAGTTTCTACTGTAACCTTCCACTATTCTCTCCAAGTTTCCATTATCTCTTTACCTCCATTCCTTCATTCTTTTCAAATTTCCCATGTAACCTTACCTCCCTTTCTATAGTTTTTCCAAGTTTCCATTATCTCTTTACCTCCATTCCTTCATTCTTTTCAAATTTCCCATGTAACCTTACCTCCCTTTCTATAGTTTTTCCAAGTTTCCATGGTAACCTTACCTCCTTTCCTTTAGTTTCTCCACGCTCAAACCACTCAACAGTTGCACTTCTTGTAGCAGTGTTGATCCCACTAATCACAGCAGAGTGGATGCGGCCTGAAACAGTTAGAAAACATTGAAACCAGTAATGTACATGATGTAATTTCCAATCTCATATTTCTTACACTGAAACCATTAAATACCTCCAACAACATTTATTACAATCAATGTGTTATTCTGCTTGTTCTTATTGTATCACAAAAATTTATATTTTATCTAACTAGCCCTTTAGTTTCAGCTTACAGTTTTTATAACTGTCTTGTAGCCCTTTAGTTTCAGCTTACAGTTTTTATAATTGTCTTGTAGCCCTTTAGTTTCAGCTTACAGTTTTTTATAACTGTCTTGTAGCCCTTCAGTTTCAGCTTACAGTTTTGATGACTTTCTTCTTGCCCCTTCAGTCTTCAGCTTACAGTTTTTATAACTGACTTCTTGCCTCTTCAGTCTTCAGCTTACAGTGTTATAACTGACTTCTTGCCCTTCAGTCTTCAGCTTACAGTTTTTATAACTGACTTCTTGCCCCTTCAGTCTTCAGCTTGCAGTTTTTATAACTGACTTCTTGCCCCTTCAGTCTTCAGCTTGCAGTTTTTATAACTGACTTCTTGCCCCTTCAGTCTTCAGCTTGCAGTTTTTATGACTGACTTCTTGCCCCCTCAGTCTTCAGCTAAAACTTTTAAATTGTTTTCTAGCCATTGCGTTTTCAGCTTATATTTTTATAACGTTCATTTACAGATCATTTTAACCCCTTCTTTGTATATATATATATATATAAAATTACTGGTTTTTATTGTGAAAGATAATTTGACAAACTATCTTACATCATAGTAATTTAAACTGTTGTAAATAAAAAAAACATAATTTTGTCTTTAAAAAATTAATGTGAAATAATATTGAACAATCGATATTTTAAAATTAATAAATTATACACAATCTCTTAAGTATGCTGCAAATATCATAATTAATGTAGTAAGCGAATGTTGATATTTGTCCACTCTGACTCTCAGTCATGGTTTATTTATCATCATTACACTTGTTTCACTCTATTCAATTTTTTAAAAAGTTTAAAACATGCCAAGACAAACTTTCTCGTCCCTGATTCGTTCATTTAACCATGTGGCGGTGAGTTACGATTAACTACAGCTATGCAAAAAACGAAACGTGTGTGTCATTTGCATTACCGAAACAAACACAACGTGTATGACGTCACCGTTGTATGAAACAGACACCGATACCGGTCTTGAAATACTTGGTCTGGGAGTCTGTAAACCATGTCTAAATAAGGCCAAACTTTCGCTGAACCGAAGGGAATCAGCTGGGTGGAGTGTGGACTTTTTTCTTTTCTTTTTTAATCTTAGACAGCCTACCCACGTTAATAGAAAATGTGAATTAGTAAAATGACATTGTACACTAAACTAATGGGGCTACATGAAGTCACAGAAAATAGTTTATTTGGTATTCACAAACTCCACGAAGAACAAAGGTAATAATGGACGGCATGTCGGATATCCCTTGCTACATAACAACACAAACAATCTCGGGTCTCTGTCCTGCTCAGCGGAGCGAAATATAAAAAAACGCGCTGTATGTACCTGCGCTTTCTAGTCAGGACGTGATGACTCATCACGCCACCGCGTGCATGTCGATTTCCTTGGCAGGCGAAAGAGCGGGAAACCTATACTGGTTATGTAGCATAGATTCCACGACGAACTTCGATGGAGTGGGCCCTCAGACAAGCCTTAATAACAATCCAAAATTTTTGAACTTGATCGAGATATATTCTGGAAAATCTCAGACGTAAAATTGCTTGTGGAAAACTTATTTAAAATTAAAGACTGTCGAACACTTAACAACAAAACAAAATAACCCAAACTCAACATATGAAATTTACATAAGGTCTATGTAAACAATAACACTCCATTTGTTAAAAGTTATTTCGTTTGTTTGCTTCTCGAATCTTGCGCAAAGCTACAACTCACCGACAACTCTTTACTATCGAATAGTGGTATCGATAGTCTCATTAAAACGCCCCCACGAGCATGTTCGGTGACGAGATTCGAACCCGCAGATTGCGAGTCGAGTACTCTCGTTACTAATTCATGCTAAGTCCTAAGAGTTATTTGAAAAACCTTGAAATAAACATACTCGATTAGATCAAAAACTCCTTCCTTTGTTGACTGCCTTTAACAAAAACGTCTACTATTTTCTGGAGTATCATGATCGTATCTTTACAGTACTTCTCCGTTTTGGTTTTCTTGGTTCTTTAATTAATGCAAGTTTTAAGTAAATATTTAAACCAGGCGGGATTCAAAACTACGATTCTCTTACTATCCAGATACTAATCTACTGCGACTTTTAAATTTTTCATTTTGCTCGTTATTTGGCAGTATTTTCGAAGAATGTTAGTCGGCTTAGATAGATTGCCTTTTCTATTGTTGTTGTTGAAAGCGACGATTTAAAATTTTCAAATATTTATTCTTATCATTCTAAATTTCTGTTTTGATGAAATACATACTCATGCTTTGTATATATAACTAGATTATATAAAACATTATTAAATTCAGTTGTGATCTAAGTAATTTGCTTAAGAAGGCATTGAGAATTTTATATTAAACAATTATATGTTCTACCAGGACTAACTTCTACTAAACATTTGAGTTTTAATATTATTTTCTCGTATAGTCTTCCTTCCCCTCCACTGATCAATTTTTAAACACATTGTTTTACAAAAGACACGCAGACAATGAGGCGGTTGTGTGACGTCATTAATTAGATGACATCATCGTTTCGTGACTTCACGTGCTCAGAGCATTCTATCTTGGTTTTGTTTACAAAAGTAGTAACCGAAACGATACGAGCCGTTGTATTATAAGATTCGTCAAGCTGAAGGATCTACGGTTATACATAAACCACCACAGTTACACGCTTATACATTTAGGTACAAACACTTTGTTGTATTAGTTTTTCACATATAAATTAACCTAAAAGTCAATTACCCCCAGTTAATTAGTTTTCGCTTGACACTGATTCCTGAATTTGTCTCTATTGTTGGGATGATATTTTTGATTAATCGCTGAAAATATTGAAAAGTCACGTCAACTTAACGGTAACGAAAGTGCTTTATGCTTTCGGCCTCAGGTTCAACAACCTACACAGTTTTACATATCTAACGATAGGCTTAACCTCCAAAACAGCGTTTGTCACTTAGTTAAATCTTCTCGAAACATACGGTACTCTTCGTATCTCCAGCACTCCTTTCAGACAGAAACTCAAAATATACAGCAATGAATTAACGTAATAACAGTAACAGACTAACAAATCTACTCGGGTCTCGCCAACCCAGGATTGCTGTTAAGCGCAAAGCTACACAACAGGCTATCTGTACTCTGCCCATTGAGGGGGTTTCGAAATCGGAACACGAATTTTGACGTTAAAAGCCCTCAGTTTTACCGCTGAGCCATCGGGAGGAAATTCGGGTTTAAATTCCAAGACATTTATAGCAATTAAGGCAAGTGCTCATTACGTAACGTCATAAACCTCTTCAACACAAGTGATAATACAAACGTCTAATTTAAACAATATAAGTTTACGACACTATTCATGGTCGTTATCATTACTGCAGAGGGAAAACAATTTGAACACTTGATGTGAAATAAGCATACATACACGATACAGCCCAAAATACAAAGAATGTCTTTAGACCGTTCCTGGGGATTTACAGAAACAGATCATATTAATCACACAGCATACGTTAAAATATCACACAGGCTCGTCTTCCTCGGTTGATGTCTGTTCTATCAACTAAATGTATTACGCACGAAAGGCTTGATGAGAAAACTTGTCGAAAAGCACGTTATTTTGTAATGAAGCAATAAAGAAGAATAAAATAACAAATAAAGTGGAGCGATGTACAGTTGCATACACGACTTTTGAAGATAAGTTTAAATGACCTGAACAATCTGTTTTGTTTATTTCACATATATTTTAATCAGAGGGCCTTTTTGTCTGATGATGTTTCATTTGGTCGAGCTCGAACATGATGTGAGAAGTGCCACCTTATAGGACAAAACTACATGTATTTTGTTTCACCACAAGAAATATATAACGTTGAAACTGTTGAAAGATAATATTACTTCATTATGATCCACAAAATAACCTAAATAAAATGTCGTGGGCACCTTGCAATATTATAACTTAGTGCTATACATAATCATTGAACAACAGAACATAAAACTCAAGCCTACTGTTGTATCAACATTAGAACGTAGCATTATACATATTTACAGACCAACTGAATAATGGAACTTAAAACACAGGCCTATCACTCGATGTAAATACACTAATTAACAATGTTTAACTGACACTTGTATACTTCCATCTACAAAACAGGCCCTGATAAATCAGCAGAGAGCTTCAGGGCTTTTAATACTAAAATTGAAGATTTGATCCCTGTAGTGGGTACAGCACAGATTGCCCATTTTGCAGCTTTGTGCTTAACAATAAACAAACCATTCATAAAATTACTAGGTGTCTCTGAAGAAAATACAACTTTTGTCTATTTAATATATAAGAAAGTTTTTAAAGTGATGCTTCATGCCCTTTGACCTCACCTATTTTGAAAGCTATTGGCTATGATTAAAACAGAACTTTACAGCCAGAAGATGTGGAGGGAGAAAAGACCAACTGTTTAACTCATCCACTACCAGACAGTTTTTAAAAGAACTATACATTCTACTTGTCACATACTGTTTAACTCTTTCCACTACCAGACAGTTTTTAAAAGAATTACAGATCCTACTTGTCACATACTGTTTAACTCTTTCCACTACCAGACAGTTTTTAAAAGAATTATACATCCTACTTGTCACATACTGTTTAACTCTTTCCACTACCAGACAGTTTTTAAAAGAATTATACATCCTACTTGTCACATACTGTTTAACTCTTTCCAC
>NW_013669595.1:87674-90141 GCF_000517525.1 Limulus polyphemus
GTTCTAAAGGGTAGTTTTTTTATGTGTTTGGTACTTAAAAGATGTAAAGTATTATAAATTGTCCACTGATACAATGTTTATTTTCTTCTTTAGATCATATAGTGTAACCTGGGACAAGTTACGGCAACATGAATTCTGATGCATCAAGTTTGAAAGTTGGTGTGAATGTAGACATCCAGAGGACTGATGGTAAGTGTGAAGAAACTGATGAACCTGATTTATTCATGTTGACTGGAGATAAAAGTTAGTCTAAAAATTTGTGTTGAGCCTTTAGAGATCCAGAGGACTGATGGTAAGTGTGAAGAAACTGATGAACCTGATTTATTCATGTTGACTGGAGATAAAAGTTAGTCTAAAAATTTGTGTTGAGCCTTTAGAGATCCAGAGGACTGATGGTAAGTGTGAAGAAACTGATGAACCTGATTTATTCATGTTGACTGGAGATAAAAGTTAGTCTAAAATTTGTGTTGAACATTTTTGTAGAGTGGCTGTAACATACTATATGTATCATGACGACACCTGTAATATGCTGCACATATCTTGACAAGACCCGTAATATACTGCACATATCTTGACGGGACCTGTAGTATACTGCACATATCTTGACAAGACCTGTAGTATACTGCACATATCTTGACAAGACCCATAGTATACTGCACGTATCTTGACAAGACCCGTAGTATACTGCACGTATCTTGACAAGACCCGTAGTATACTGCACGTATCTTGACGTGACATACTGTTTAACTCTTTCCACCACCAGACTGTTTTTAAAAGAATTATACATTCTACTTGTCACATACTGTTTAACTCTTTCCACTACCAGATAGTTTTCAAAATATGTAGAGTAACATAAATTACTTAATTCAGCTCAGTCTCCAGGATTGTTCCCTTTTCTTCATGATGAAGAGAAAGTGGTAAAATATTCTGTATGAGTTTATAATGAAACATTTTACCAACAAGTAAATAAGATTTCTTTGTATCATTATACTTTTAAATGGAGCTTTACATTCTAGAGATAAAACTCTGGTGTTGTAAATGCATGTGAAATAATGTAAAGTGTATATTGTAATCTAAGTAACCAAGAAACAAAGTATAATAATTCTGTATGCAGCAAACGTTCTTGCCTTCAGGTTTCACAAAATGAAACTTTTGTACTAAATTCACATCCAAATTTTACACACTGATAGACTAAAAATTTTATTCTTTAATACTTAACCAGTAGTTTAAGACTTTCAAAGCTTACAGGCTTGTCATTACATATAATCACTTTTTTAGTTGATTAATGTTATCTTCTTTAATATTCAATGTTCTTTACCAAATCACAAATGGAGTGGACCAGTCGAGGCAAAATTTAGCAGTGACATTTTATGATGAGAAGTAAAATTTGAAAAGAAACAATAAAACCATTAATTCATCGGAGTCGTCGCTGCGTGATATTACAGAGAAATGGATTTCCATACACTAGTAAGCTATATGCTTTACAGAAGAACACTTTAAACTGATTTACCCAGTCCAGATATAAATATTGACTTAAACATCACAGTGGCCCTGACCTTCTCCAAGGCATGTTTTTAAATTGTGTCACACACCTACTTGTTTTACTTATCTAAATCACCCACTCTGGCTTCCATTTACAGACATGTTTAAAATATTACCTTCTCTTCTCTCTCTCTCAGTTCTTAGAGACATACATTTCTTGTTTAGTATTCAAATGATATTTAATCACTACATCAGTGAAAATATATAAATATTTTTGGATTGCTTTTATATCAGTTTCACACTTCGTATCCCAATCAGAAAGAAAGCGATTTTGACTTTTATCACAAGTTATTGTTTTCGAATTATTAATTTTTTTGTACTGTTTCATTTTTTCAGTCTACTGTTATGACATATCAAGAGAACTATCAACTGCGTTGAGGTTCGTGAAAAGTAGCATGTGGAACCAGTGACCACGTGAAGCCTGGTATAAATGTCAGAAACACTCATTACAAGTTCACCACAATTCTCAAACCATTTCATACCATCACACAATTTGTCTATTGTACATATTTCTAGTCAAATTCTAAATAAACCATTCTACAACAGACGTTGGACAACCTGGTCTTCAGGCTTTTAACTCTTGTAGTGTGGACGAGAATGTGAGATTATATACATTAGAGTAATTACTCACAGTTTCACTCTCATCAAAATACATGTGTAGTATAATACGGGTCTTGTTAAGATACGTGCAGTATCCTACAGGTCTTGTCAAGATATGTGCAGTATACTACGGGTCTAGTCAAGATACGTGCAGTATACTACAGGTCCCGTCAAGATATGTGCAGTATACTACAGGTCCCTTCAAGATATGTGCAGTATACTACGGGTCTTGTCAAGATATGTGCAGTATACTACGGGTCTTAAGTAGGATGTATAATTCTTTTAAAAACTGTCTGGTAGTGGAAAGAGTTAAACAGTATGTGAT
>NW_013669595.1:91047-96892 GCF_000517525.1 Limulus polyphemus
ATATGATCTAAAGAAGAAAATAAACATTGTATCAGTGGACAATTCCTAATATTTACATATTTTTAAAACCAACCGTATAAAAAAACTACCCATTAGAACAAAACTTGACAAGTCCTAACTTAGTTTGGCAGATCTAGCCAAAAAAAAATCAGAGGTTTATATTATTTATCAATTCTTGGAGAATCATTCATTTTTGGAATATTATTCACTTGAAAAGCTTATCTTAGAAGTTTCAGATAAACTAAAGCTAATAAGTAAGCATACATCTTCAATGTGAGGCTTATTTTGATTTACTGAAAATCTTTTCTTCTTATAATGTTTTTATTCCTCACTTCTAAGCTGAAATGGATAACAAATTATATTAAGTTATGGTTACAACAATCTTTCCAGCTTTTACTTGTACTTGACATCAGCATAATTACAAGAATCCCTGCCTTTAAACTACACTTACTTGTCTTCTTTGGTTATTTACATTCCAAGTTATTGAATGTTCTAATGAGTCAATGTTTATAGTGTGTAGAGAAGGGGACTGAACTTACTGCAGCAGTATTGAGAGAAGTGCATATATCAGTTTTTTCAAAATTCAAGAGGCAAAAAAATAAAATGGCAGTCAGCTTTCAGTACAACCCAACCAACACAAGAAAACAGTATGTTAAAAATTGGTCGGGAGCCTTACTTTCAGGCTAATATACTAGATTTTTACATTTAAAAGATGACAGAAAGCCTCCTTAGCCAATCATATATCACATTCCAACTTAGAACTGGGAAATCTTTCTCAGAAAGATGCTTAATTAACCATGTTAAAACGATGGGCAACATTTTTTGCATGCAAACACAATGATATATATTTTAACTTTCCAAAATTAATTTTATGGCACTAAAACAAATTTCTCTCACCTATACTTATACTCCAAGTTAAAAATAAAAGTAAAATAATTTATTTCTAAATCTAAATTAGGACTGTCAACAGGAGTAACACAATAAAAAAAGACAACTGAATTATTATACTTAGTAAATAGCAATTAATATTACTGATACTATTAGTAAATTTTACAATAACTCACGATATGTTACAACTAGTAGCAGTACCAGTGCAGTAATACCACTACTAGTAGTAATTATTTATAGTATCGTTAGGTCTGAAAGTGGAAATTTAGTAATAGCAGTATATCTGTAATTAGACTTGTTATTAATTAATAATACACCATTTTAAAATGTGATTCAAGTTGGTGGACTTAGTTTGCGTTGTAATTCTGAAGCAGAGTAGTTTGACTTATGTTGTAACGTACACTAACTTAGTAACTGACTAAGGAAGGTATAACTATATGTATTACTAGTATTATTAACTATACAGTTTTGCTGGTTAGCTTACATTGTGTTATAATATAAATTATAACACAAAGTAAGCTAACCAGCAAAACTAATTCAAGTAACTGTCGTACTCGTAGTATTTCTATATTATTAAATTACCTAATATTCGGTACACAATTTTTATCGGCCTATTGATATTATTAGTATTAATATTTATGTAGTAACATTGAAAAAGGAATATACTATATATGTATATATTTCACCCTACACACAACAGTTACAACTTACATAACTTGTCACATCACCCAACCGTCACCTCTTCATTCACCACTACTACTTTCAAATTTCACCAATCCAAGCTTTTGAACGAACCCGGGAAAGTTAACTGATAAACACAAACTCTAACGTAATATACGATGAGCTCATCTTAACCTAACAAGTAATTTCAAGGTGTCCTAATATTTACTCTGTACTCATGCTTATACCAATCATTTATATACAAATTAAGATAATATAAACAAAAAATACATTTATAAAATATTATTATACCTGAACGATGAGATTTTCAATTACTCTTTCCCGGAAAATACTATAGCACCCTCTAACGAATAATATAGGAAATTACTTATCTAATCCAAAATTTATACACTTAATGTCCTAAAATTATATTTGTTGTTGTTGTTTTGAAGTTAAGCACAAAGCTACACAATGGGCTATTTGTGCTCTGCCCACCACGGATATCGAAACCCGGATTCTAGCGTTGTATTTGATTTGATTCTTACATGTCAAACATATTAAATGAAACCTAGTCAATTTTTACTGAGAAAATCAGCTTCATTAGATGTTTCTTTTATGCTCCGATCAGAAGATCTTGGTAGTCGGTCTGTAACTGACTATATGCGCTAATTATTATTCATGTTAACAAATGGATACTAAGGTAGCAAATCTGGATTAGTGAACTTGTAGGATATCGATAGCTCCTGACGAACCTGTAATAGCGAAATATTGAGCTAATAAAGTTACATTCTGAAGATATAGGTCGTGATTTTATTTACGTTCATAGAAATGTCTCATAATAAACACCAGTTTGCATTAAACAGAGTTAACAATAATCGTTCTAACTAAACTTTACCTTTTAGTATTTCTGGTGAGAAGAAACAATATGATTTATTGCTGAGTACGGAAATTGACAAGTCAAATCATGAAGTTGTGCCATCTGTTGAACACTTTTGGCACTATAGTTGTCTGTGTATGATTAGCTTCATATAAAATAACATTCTAAACGTCCAATGAACGAGGTCTTCAGCATTTCTGTAGTCATGCTGTTCATCATTTGATCAGTATTTCTACTTCATAAATCTGGAAGCAAGGTTATATCAGAAAACTTAAAATCTAACCTACTATGTACAATAACTTGTTCTAGCAAGCTGTTGGTGAATTTAGGCCTACTACTTGTGGCAAAAATGAATGTAGCCTGTAGAGAGGTTATAAGTAAAATAAACTAATTAGTTAACGCTACATGTACTGGGCTTAGTATCATTTCTACCAATTAATCAAAAAGAACCTCCCTAACGAAAAAATAAGTTACAACGATAGTATTTCAACCACACCGTGTCCGTCATATCCAATCGCAAACACACATTTTAATTAGTATGTACGTTAATTTCTTTTTAGTGAAGTAGGAATCTTAAGCTTAAGATATGACTTACTACCTACAACTAAACTTACCGTATTATATGAGATGAAAAATATATTTCAGGTGAAATTATTATTACTGAATTTTTAAACTCTAATTTAATGATTATTTAGATAAGCAACAATTTCAATCTTAGCGTTTCTTAACCCTAATTTAAGTGTAGGGCTAATATTATGGTTTACTTGAACTTGCAAGTTAACTTAAGTAAGTTAAGCCTATAGAGGCATATTCTCAAATATTGATATTAAATCTCCACCTTGTGTCCCTTTTTAATCTTGACTGATTTTTATTCAAATATAAGTTACAAAATTTTAACCGAAGGATGTCCGATTTGGCCCATGCAGTGTCTGCACTTCCAAAATCTGAAGTGTCACCGATCACATCTCACACTTTTATTTTGCCTAAATTATAGATTGTTCACATATGGAACTTTGGTTAAACTGCTTGTAAACCTTGTATACAAGAAAGTTCATTGAGCTTTTCAGCAAGCATATAATCTAAGATTAAAATACGGGTTTTGTGTTTGTTCGCTTATAAGTGACAAACTAGTGGCCCGATTGTCACCAAGTCTGGCATATGCCTTTAGAAGCCCCTGGGAGTAACAGAATTTGACATTTGAATCTGACCTCCTACTCCTATATCACCCCTGAAGGCCCCTATGTCTTTACGTCACCTAGTAACTATTTTTGCTAGAAATATAGATAATTGTACTTTGTGAAATATTATATAAACCGGAGTTTTGGTATTCTTGTTTCCTGTGTTATGAGCCTACAAAGTTCCACAGGGCTACATTGTTACTTTGGGTTGAGTAGAAATGTTAAGCCTAACGTTCGATTTTTACGAGTCTGTCGTAATGGGCATAAATTGTAGGTTGTTATTGTGTACATTTACACAATGGGCTTTCTGCAATCTGTCCACCACGAAGAATCGAACCCCGAATGTTTGTGTTGTAAGTCCGTAGACTTACCACTGACTCACCAGTGACTAAATTAAAATACCACGCTCTAGAATTTTTGTTGTTTGTATTTGTGCCTATGAAAAAAAAAAAGGCCTTGCTACTGGAATATTCGCAATATTCAATTTAATTTATCAATATTCTGCTAGCAATTACCACAAAATCTAAACCATTTTTTGAAAAATTTGAGCAATAACTTTTCAGTTCGAGAAACAACGTAAAGGGCACTATACAATTATGCCGATTGATTTTTTTATAGATGGATTAAACCTGAAATTACTTGTTCTAGTCAAACGAAAATAAAGTCAAGACAATGAGTAGGTTTGCCACTATCAAAAATAAAGTCAAGACAATGAGTAGGTTTGCCACTATCAAAAATAAACATATTATAAATTACTGCATTTTCTGTTACATTATATACGTGATCAGACAAAGGTAGAAACATTCCGATCAGTAACCTCTTGTCCTTTTCTAAAGCAGTTAGCTGTAAAATATTCCAGGAAACAAACTGTAAATTTTGTTTGTTGTTAAGCGCAAAGCTACACAATGGGTTATCTGTGTTGTGCCCACAAGAGGTATCAAAACCAGGTTTTTAGTGTTATAAGCCTTTAGACTTCCCGAAGAGCCACTAGAGGAAAGGGGCTTTTGAAATAAAATTATGTGTTATTGTTCATTGCATCTGCATTGCTTATGAGTTGTATTGAAGCGTTACAAATCCAATAACTGAATTTGGTCATCATGTCTACACTAGAATAATCATTGACACAATTTTTATTCCTAGGCCCCATGGAGTGTGAAGAGCCACATCCAGGTGCAGCAACTCAAAGTCTGGTGTCAAGAAATAAGGGAACAGGCCTCACGTTGAATAGTTACCTTTCTGTGATAAGAATATCAGGTAATTTTTATAGCTAAATCACTTTCAGCTTTTGAGTTCATTATCGGTCTCATTGGTTATCAAAAATTATCCAACGTGATCGAAGACTTGCGCTCGAACTATAAATTATATAAATGATGTTTTCAGAAAATAATATAATTAAGATTTGAACTGTTCGATGAACATGTATTTTTTTTTCCTGCTGGATGGGTTCTACATAAAAAAAACACCATACTGTTTTAATTAGACTTATCTAATTATGTGCTTAGTGTGGCATTCCCAACCTAAAATGGTTTTCTAAATAATATTAGCTAGGTCCTATTTATAACGGGAGAATCAGCAGGATAAATTATGAAGTAAGTCTGAATTTAATTAAACTGGGTTTAAGCATATAAATGAACAAACTAGACACGATCTGACGTACAAAATGAAAACAATATTTATTCTCAAGAAAAAAACTACAGCGTGCATACTTGTTTTCCAGACTTGGACAGTCACCTCTCACTGGCCTGGTAAATTCTCAAGATGTTTTACCATCAACCAATTCTTTTGAGATTCCGTGTAGTAGTGTTTAAATCTAATGTTTCGTACTTAACAGGAAACGTCGGATTTACCCATAACGACTAACTCTGGACTTGGACAGTCACTTCTCACTGGCCTCATAAATTCTCAAGATGTTTTCCCATCAATCAATTCTTTTGAGATTCCGTGTAGTAGTGTTTAAATCTAATGTTTCGTACTTAACAGGAAACGTCAGATTTACCCATAACGACTAACTCTGGACTTGGACAGTCACTTCTCACTGGCCTCATAAATTCTCAAGATGTTTTCCCATCAACCAATTCTTTTGAGATTCCGTGTAGTAGTGTTTAAATCTAATGTTTCGTACTTAACAGGAAACGTCAGATTTGCCCATAACGACTAACGCTCCCATGTTACTGGTCGTTGTCATTCAAAGTAAAGGAGGCTGTAAGTTCTAGACAGGCCCGGCATGGCCAGGTGGTTAGGG
>NW_013669595.1:97585-102454 GCF_000517525.1 Limulus polyphemus
TAGCGCAGATAGTCCTCGTGTAGCTTTGCGCGAAATTCAAAACAAACAAAGTTCTAGATATCATCTGTCCGACCAAAAAAGGATACATTCTTGCACAACGTGCAGCATAACAGCTATACAACCAGGCGGGCTGAACAGGTATTACATCTAGAGAACTACATAGAAACAAAGACAGCTATAATAAATTCCACTTATCGGTCTTCTGGGAAATGTGTTGTACGAAAGCTGCTTAAATTTGCATGTTTTTATAAAGATAGATGAAAATTAAGTACAGGGTCATTAACTCACACTTTTAATGTTTGTTTTTGAATTTCGTGCAAAGCTACACGAGGGCTATCTGCGCTAGCCGTCCCTAATTTAGCAGTGTAAGACTAGAAAGGAAGGCAGCTAGTCATCACCATCCACCGCCAACTCTTGGGCTACTCTTTTACCAACGAATAGTGGGATTGACCGTCACATTATGGCTGCAAGAGCGAGCATGTTTGGTGGGACGGGGATTCGAACCCGCGACCCTCAGATTGCGAGTCGAGCGCCCTAACCACATGGCCATGCCGGGCCCACACTTTTGAAGAAAACAAAATAGTTGATACTGTAAAATGTTTAACGTTTATTTTGTTGACCTCCAAATCGATAGTTCGTTTTAAGATATTAGCAATTATGTCTGAAAAAATAGTATACAATGTTATGGAGGAATCTAAACCAAATAGATAGATGAAATATATTGGTCAATATTTTTGGGCACATATTAAGGTAACATATAAGTGTTTGCACTAAGTACAATGGTTTTATATCTTCATTGTTGACCGTAAGAGAGAGAAATTCAGTGACAAGCATGGCTCTGTTACGATATTGCATCGGGAAGGGTCAAAAACCATGGTGCTTTTCCTATCATTCTTTTTCTATTAATAAATTTTATGTTCACTATATTTTAGTACTTTTAGGGATAAAATTGTACACAGCATGTTTCAATTACAGAGAGGTAAAACGAAACGTTTTGATTGCTAAAAGTAAAGCAACTCGTGTTTTGGTTACTCAGTGTAAAGCAACGTGTAGCATAAATTGGTAGTTATCGCAAAGAATCATACTTGTTATACTATTAAGGCCGATTATATGTATGTTAACAATGTAGGTTTCTTCGTCTTATCTGGAAAAACGCAAACTGTGGTTTAGACTAAAGTACACTAATGACATTATCAAACTGATATTGTTGAGTTTGTCTTTTGCATTTTAACCATGGATCTTGACAATACCAGAATACTTCGTTGTTGTGCTGTTATTGTGTAACGCCTTATTGTTATCGACTCATAGAATGGCTTCGAGTTTGTTTGTTTTTTCATGTACAAACTTTTAGCTCATAGCTCCATCTCTTGACCGATTTGAGATCTAATTACAGCTGCGGCTATTGGTAATTCCCTCTTGTTTGAGGAGAAAACGAGTTATTAATCACGATTTACTCACGTGTCATCTATCCCAAGAGAAAAATCCTTGGCTAGACCGACAGTGACACAAGATAAAGTTTCATCTTAATTCTGTAAATATGAATAAAACCTACTAAATAGACAATTTCATTGAAAATTTATAGTAAATAACCTACAGTTTAAAACAATAGATTTTGGATTGTGCTTGTAACAAAACTATTAAGGCTTTCTGCTACCGTCCATCATTTTGAACCAGAGGGAAGGCAACCAGTCAACAGCATCTTACCACTCGCCACTTATGCTAAAAGACTGACTTTCACTCTTGTAAAGTATCCAGATCGGATAATATTTTGTCATATGGATTCGAACCCTGCTCGCCAGCTCCGAAATCCAGAGAACAATAGGAAATAATCTTTTATTGAAATTCAAACTGTGTCAGGCTAACTCAGAGCTTTCAGTTTTGAATAGAATATGCTTACCTGGTTACTAAGTTAACCACTAGTTTGGCTGATAACTACCGTTTTATAAAGGTTTAATGTCTTCCTCTTGAGATAACTTATGAACAATAGCTACAAGTAAGATGGTTAAATCTGCTGGCTTTTGAGGCCTTCCTCCCGAGATAACAGTGCGTAAACCAGAAGGGATTTCAAAGAAGAAGAAAAAACTTTAAAGTTCCATTACATTGTAATTTTCACAATGAAAAGTTAACTTAATGCCACTATTTGAGAATATATTGTATTTGAAAAAGGTGGGGTGGGTGGGCGAGTTGGTGTGTCTAAGCAGTGTGACGACCAATTCCAACAGTTGGTGGTAGTGGGTGGAAAGGTCTTGCTGAATCACATTTTACCTAATTTAAACCACAACTTTCTGTTAATAAATACATACATTAAATTAAACGTACCTTAACACGTACACTGTTAAATAGCCAAAAATTATGATTCAGAAATGTAACCGAATGTTATATAAATACTTATTATGTACTGTTAGTGAAGGTAATTTATCACATCCTGTGCTCAAGCTGTCACGAGATAGGGTGTAGTGAACGTAAGGCTTTAATTTGACATCAAAAGATAGGTTGTAGTGAGTGTGAAGCTTCAGTTTAACCTCAAGAGGTAGGTTGCAGTGAGTGTGAAACTTCAGTTTGACCTCAAGAGGTAGGGTGCAGTGAGTGTGAAGCTTCAGTTTAACCTCAAGAGGTAGGTTGTAGTGAGTGTGAAGCTTCAGTTTAACCTCAAAAGGTAGGTTGTAGTGAGTGTGAAGCTTCAGTTTAACCTCAAGAGGTAGGGTATAGTGAGTGTGAAGCTTCAGTTTAACCTCAAGAGGTAGGGTGTAGTGAATGTGAAGCTTCAGTTTAACCTCAAGAGGTAGGGTGCAGTGAGTGTGAAGCTTCAGTTTAACCTCAAGAGGTAGGGTGTAGTGAATGTGAAGCTTCAGTTTAAACAAACATTCCGCTATAATTAAGGTAACGTCAAGTATGTAGTTTTTATTCTTCAGAATTTTAACTGAGTAAAAATAAATTTAACATTCGAGCATAACTTATATACACTATTATTATTATTATGTAAAATATGCTGGTTTTACAAGACTTTAAGTACACCATATAGGTGGAACATGGCTGTACGTGACGGCCTGCAGATTGGAAGGTCTATGGTTTGATTTGGGGGATTGCATCACCAGATGTAACAATAGATATGATATATACACCACACCTAGTGTAGCTTTGTTTGTAATTAAGCACAAAGCTACACAATGGGCTCTGCCCACCACGGTATCGAAACCCGAATTATAGCGTTGGACCTAGTGTAGGAAGACGTAGAAGAGTACCAATTCACTCTTCGTGAATTGACATAAATATACCATCGCTTTCAGAAGTACTGTTGGTAGCTACAAATTGATATTTAATTACGGAATCTTTAAAAGCAGTAGTAGCGCCATCTACGTGACAGAATAGTTACTAGAAGTAATTTTAAGAAACAACTGTGTAATACCTTATTTTATTGAAAATTTGGTTAAAAAGAATAAGTAGCATCACTTTATCACATAAAATACGAGGAGACACCTTCGTACACAAGGAGCATTATCACATTAAACCCTAAAATATATAAAAAACATTTATGTCAGAATACAGTCAATTTTCAAGTAATAGGCAGCAAATATCAAATGTTACACCATTTACGTTAACGTACTTAAAATAAATATTCAATTTAAAAGCGATCTGTAAAATCTCTGAACATGGAATACAATACAGATACTTTTGAAGCACAGGATATGATAGATTGACACTGAAACGTCATCGATGGTTAAGACTAACTCGTATTCCACGTGTCTGGTAAAAGTATCGCCTCACCAAGATATTGCTTTTGTATTAAATATCGGTAAAAAAAGAATTAAAATCATTTATAAAAGCTGGTCTCAACAAGCTCCCCCTTCCCTCTCACCGCAGGGGTGTGGGAACTTAATCACGGAACTTTTTCTTAATAAAGGAGGGTAAGGGGATCAAATACACGATGGTGTTGACCAACCACATTCCACCGACGAAAACGAAACACATTCCAAAGTTGAGCCAGTACTGAAGGTCTTCATTGTAGGTGCCCTTACCGTAGTTGTACCTAGTGGTGAGATAGTGATTTCCGTTCAGATAGAAACAATGGCCCGATAAGTTGTTCCCTTGACAAGATATCTTTACACTGCCGTTCACTGAAGGAGTGTTTTCTAATAAGCCGTTGCCGTCAAACTCGTTCTCGTTGAGAAAAGCTCCAGCGTAGCGGTAAATGATGCCATAACTGACGTAGTAAAGCCAATCCGGGAGGGCCGTCATCGTTCTGTAATGTACAATAAGACACTTGGAATAGGTTATGGGACATTGTGCTTCAGGTTGTGCACACTCAACTTTACGGCATAAATCAGTAAGGTTCAATCATGTCGGAAATATTACACCCTGCTAACTTGCTAAGGAAATTAGATTTACTATTAATAATACATTCTATTACTGAAAGGATTACTTGAAACGACTTTCCGCTAAGAAGGTTAGATTTACTGTTAGTAACACACCTTGCTAACGAGGGTTAGTTGAAACGGTCTTCTGCTAAGAACATTAGAGTTACTGTTAGTAACACACCTTGCTAACGAGGGTTAGTTGAAACGGTCTTCCGCTAAGAAGATTTGAACTACATCTTATTAATGACATCTTACTTTAAGACTGATATGTAGCTGTGGAAATTAGAAATAATGTACCTCTTGTTATCGGACGAGATTGTGTATTATCCTGACAACAAAACTATGGGATCCTACTGCAGATAGTATATATTATCGTTTGCTTTATAAGAGGTACTAACTTAACTTACGAAAAATATGAAATTTTTAAACAGATATTTGTGAGAGAATAGATCTAAATAGCTGTATCAAAACTTCATATATATATATATATATATATATATATATATATATATAT
>NW_013669595.1:103323-106516 GCF_000517525.1 Limulus polyphemus
CTGTTAGAGGAGCGAGCTGGGATAAGTTACCTAACAACAAGAGTATGGTATTCTACTGTAGATAGTATATATTATCCTGTTAGAGGAGCGAGCTGGGATAAGTTACCTAACAACGAGAGTATGGTATTCTACTGTAGATAGTATATATTATCATGTTAGAGGAGCCAGCTGGGATAGGTTAGCTAACAACGAGAGTATGGTATTCTACTGTAGATAGTATATATTATCCTGTTAGAGGAGCGAGCTGGGATAAGTTAGCTAACAACGAGAGTATGGTATTCTACTGTAGATAGTATATATTATCCTGTTAGAGGAGCCAGCTGGGATAGGTTAGCTAACAACGAGAGTATGGTATTCTACTGTAGATAGTATATATTGTTAGAGGAGCGAGCTGGGATAAGTTAGCTAACAACGAGAGTATGGTATTCTACTGTAGAGAGTTTATACCTGACAGTGCTACTTGCTAGGGTGATATAAAGGATGAGGATGTAGATGCTGGTTATAAAAGCTCGGTAAGAACTTCGGATAAACATCATCAAGGATATTGTCTGTTGCTCAGAAAACACATAGACCGTCCACAACACTGCACAGAACGCTGCCCAGCGGTCCCACTCTTGACGTAGACGTGTCCCTCTAAAGTAACAACATTTTAAAATCAACTGGTTGAAAAAAACACGAAATTTTCTAATTCCTAACCACTGACTACATTAACGATATGGAGATATGATTACTGATCAAAAGTAAGGCTGACGATATCGCTCACAACTAAAATGTAACTTATAAATTCATGACACCAATCTTACATAAACTTTATGTCATTTTATAATAAATACACAAAAAACTAAAATCTGTAGTGATTAGAATGCATTGAATCGTCAGGCCGTTGGGTACCATTCATATTAACAAACATTTTGGCCATGATCTCAGAAATATCAAAAGATTCAGCCAGTTGAGGATATTTAGACAATTCCTAAATCCACTTACTAATCCAACAATACAGTATATATTAAGCATAAAATTTCATAACGTTTCAGTTTAAAGCCATTTTTCTGTCAATATAAAGAAATCATTCCGAATAACTTAACTTACGCATATATGATTGTGGCAGCTGCCCAGACTGTCATCAAACTGAGTGGTAAGCTGTAAAGAATATAACTAAATATGAACATTGGTCCTCGGTAGATTCCTTCTCTTGCTTCCTGGTAGTAACGAGTCCTGTGAGGAGCATCTGGAAGAACATCCTTAGAATCAGGAAAGGATCACTATATTGTTCATATATAACTATACCTTTATTTGTTTTTAGATATGACTTTGACAATCTTTCGAAATGTAAACCGAGATTCTAATACATTTCATCCTTTTTCTCTTGGATCCGAAATGATCTTTCGAGTCAATCAGATCTCAGATACAAATGAATGGGAATAAGAAATCCATACAAAATTCAGTCCACTTGTCGAACACACACTACCTAAATCTGCTTTGCAGTCCACGTGTCGAACAAATACTACGTAAACCTGAGCTTAGTCCACGTGTTAAACACGCTCTACCTCAACCAGGGGTCAGTCAACATGACAAACACACACTACCTAAACCAGAGCTCAGTCCACTTGTTAAACACGCTCTACCTCAACCAGGGGTCAGTCAACATGACAAACACACACTACCTAAACCAGAGCTCAGTCCACTTGTTAAACACGCTCTACCTCAACCAGGGGTCAGTCCACATGTCAAACACACACTACCTAAACCAGAGCTCAGTCCACTTGTCGAACACACACTACCTAAATCTGCCTTGCAGTCCACGTGTCGAACAAATACTACCTAAAACAGAGCTTAGTCCACGTGTTAAACACGCTCTACCTCAACCAGGGGTCAGTCCACATGTCAAGCACACACTACCTAAACCAGAGCTCAGTCCACTTGTCGAACACACACTACCTAAATCTGCCTTGCAGTCCACGTGTCGAACAAATACTACCTAAACCAGAGCTTAACCCACGTGTTAAATATACTACCTAAATCTGCCTTGAAAAAAAAAATTGTCAAAATTAAAAACATACCAAGAATAACAAGGCACGACAATGATACACCGATATCCAATATATCATGATAAAATAATTTACATTCAATCAAAATAACGAAACTTAATCACGATATAAAACATGTAAAACGATAAATGTTTATAGTACAAGATTAATTGTTGTCAAAAACTTGAATAAGAACATTTTGGTAAAAGCATAAAATAAAGATACTCATGGAAGAAATTGAACAAAGAACACAGTTCGATTTTTTTTTCTGGGGCCCTGAATTCGAGCCATAGATCCAACTATTCTTGAACGATGTTAGTGGTGTTACAGAAAACTCAGTTGAGCGAATAAGAAGTTGAAATATAACGTACATGTAACGGCAGTGATGGCAGCTGACAGAAGCGAAACGCCCATCAAACAGTTGAAAATCAGTCCGTTTCGTGTGACAAAACTTTGCTGAGTTGTTTCCATGGGAAAATAGAACAAGAAAAGCAAAGTGAAGAACAGCGGCATCACCATCACTCTTAATGACAGCCGCTCGAGGGCGCTGTTGTTGCAGTTAAACAAGGATGCAAAGGCTCTTCTGTAAAAACAAAATTAATATATTGACATTGAAACTTCAAGGTCAACTATGGAAGAAATAATGTATTTAATAAAACTGAAAAGCACGTTTGGTAAGGCTCGTGAAAGACACGTTAATTCGGTATCTTAAACCCGAGATTAAGATTTAGTGAGCAAAAAATTCAGTTTAAAAATTTCACACACATACATACTTTTAAGAATACTAAATACTTGAACAGACGAATAGCTGTACCATAAAAACATCATTGGCTGCTTAACCCGTGTTACAAACTCAATAATATTCATACCCCCACTGGCTGCTTAACTCGTGTTAAAAACTCAATAAAATTCATACCCCCACTGGCTGCTTAACTCGTGTTAAAAACTCAATAAAATTCATACCCCCACTGGCTGCTTAACTCGTGTTAAAAACTCAAGTAAAATGCATACCCCCACTGGCTGCTTAACTCGTGTTAAAAACTCAATAAAATGCATACTCCCACTGGCTGCTTAACCAGTGTTAAAAACTCAGTAAAATTCATACCCCCACTGGCTGCTTAACCCGTGTTAAAAACTCAAAATTTATTCCCCACTGGCTGCTTAAC
>NW_013669595.1:107038-108378 GCF_000517525.1 Limulus polyphemus
TTAAAAACTCAATAAAATTCATACCCCCACTGGCTGCTTAACTCGTGTTAAAAACTCAATAAAATTCATACCCCCACTGGCTGCTTAACTCGTGTTAAAAACTCAATAAAATTCATACCCTCACTGGATGCATAACTCGTGTTAAAAACTCAGTAAAATTCATTCCCCACTGGCTGCTTAACCCGTATTAAAAACTCAATAAAATTTACACCCCACTGGCTGCTTAACCCGGGTTAAAAACTCAATAAAATTCATACCCCATTAAATTCCTGAAGACCTGCCAACCAGAGGGCTGGCCATAAGCAGTTAATGGCAACTTGTACTGAGCCTCGTTCTGATCAAGTGGTTCCGGCCCTGCTGTTCCGTATTTCCGGTATCGAGCACCTTCTGTTCTAAATTTATCAACTAAAGCTGCGATCTGGTTACTGGATTCGATGAATCTCTCTCGTGTACGACGGTCAACTGTAGCCAAACACACTGCAAAGATATTGTGATATTAGTAAACACAAACAACATTAAGAAACATGCTTGCTAGTCAACACTGCTTTATACTTAATATCACCTAAAAGTTAAAGTACAACCCACATATTAACAGTGATTCACCAGTGTCTTTACATGTTTATAGTAAGGCTGTGGTATAATGAACACCCTGTCGTGGTTAATAACCCAGACAATATCTCTCGAGGCTAACTATTAATTTGCTACTTTTTTGTAATAAGTTAGCAGTTGCTATTAGGTAATCATATAGGCATGACAATGACCATACAGAGTGACATGTGTGTCTCCTAACTAATGGAAAATAAATTTTGAAGTTTCACCGAGACTGAAAAATACTTGAAGTAATTCATTAATGGATTTTCTAACCCAGAACGCAGAAATCCTATACTTTGGCAACTTACCACGACAATGACCAATATCCTTGTTACTACAGTAACAGAAAGGTATATAGATATAGAAGTAAAACCACATGGACTTTCCATACCCTAACTAAGGAAAAATAAGTTATTGAAGACTAGAGGATACTTACAGTAATACATCAATGGGTTTTCCAGCTCGGGACACGGAAATCCTATGCTTCGGAAATAATCCAACATCATCCGAGTACTTCCTGAAAGCAAAATAATGTTATAATGTAAGAAATTATGTTCAACACATTCCATGTAGTTGGCATTGATGTATTGTAAACATCTACAATCCAATTTCGATGACGAGGAACCCACTTTGAGACTAATAATGGTTAGGAACCACAGCATCATATCCAAACAGAAACAAAAAAACACTCCCTTAACTATTATGAAACTTGCTCT
The DNA here is from genome assembly GCF_000517525.1 of Limulus polyphemus. Taxonomy (NCBI): domain Eukaryota; kingdom Metazoa; phylum Arthropoda; class Merostomata; order Xiphosura; family Limulidae; genus Limulus; species Limulus polyphemus. The sequence continues at coordinate 108,346 of NW_013669595.1, forward strand.
TCATATCCAAACAGAAACAATAAAACTCACCCG
>NW_013669596.1:0-14753 GCF_000517525.1 Limulus polyphemus
CCAGGAGACAAGGTGTGGTTGTATAATCCCAGGAAGACCAAAAGGAAGTCTCCTAAGTTGTCTTCTCCATGGGAAACCCATATGGCATAGTAAAGCGTCTCTTAGATGTGACTTTCCGAATAAGATGTGGTCGGCGAGGTAAGCCAAAGGTGATGCATGCCAACAGACTTTGGCGTTATCACGGTCCAGGACATTTCAGTTGGGCAGAAGTGAACAATGGAACAAAAGACGCCACTGAAGACGTGTCACCTGGAAAGGCCACTGTCAAAGAAGAAACTCTACTCGGTTTTGAGAAGGAAAACAGTGAAGCCCTTGATGAAGTTACTGCCACTGATGTGACTGTTACCGATCATAGGACAATTTCCGATGGAGCAGATGAACCTCTCGTGAAGCAGAAGCCAACGAGATAGAGACCAGTACGGAAGAAGATACATTCCGTAAAATTAAGAGACTTTGTTGAATTTTAATTTTGTGTTTGTAGTGTTTGTAAATTCTGTACATTTAATTAAGTTATTATTAATTATCTATTGGTTTAATGTAAGTGGCTATTGTTACGAACAATACTAAAGAAGGGGCAGTGTTACGACAGCAGAAGTCACGCGACACTAGTAACACGTGATGAGTATGTAGAAGATTCACGAAGAGACGAGATGTACGCTTTTATAGTATATATATTGTTGCGTCAGCGAGGTCACGTGACTAGTATCACGCCACCCGTTTTCTAGAAATATCCTGTTCCTTCAAGAATGCCCTAGCATTTACTAAATATGTGTTAGTCTTGTATATATATAAGACGTTGACAACGTGACGGGACAACAGTGTAGTGAGTAAGTGAACTGCAGTCAGAGAGTGTGTAATTGAACTCGAGCACGTGAGACGTTCGTTGAGAATTATAGCGCGACTGTTGAAATTAAGTGTATCGTAAAGTTGTATTCGGAAATAAACCAGTTTTATTTAAGAAAGGACTTGTGTCGCTAAAGTTTAGTCGGAAAGAATTTACGGAAAATTAACTAACGACTGGAGGCGTAACAATATATAAGACCGGCAAGAAGTGACGAGATAGATAACTGCAGACAGGCAGATATAGAGACAGACAATTGAGTCAATTACCGTAAGTAAAATGCGTGAATCGTTGTGAATTATAGTGTGTGTTAAAGTTAAAGTGACTGTGGAAATTAAATGTGTTGCAAAGTTGTATTGAGAAAGAATAAACTAGTTTTATTTAAGAAAGGACTTGTATCGCTAAAGTTTCACCCGAAAGAAATTATACGGGAAATTAACAAACGATCAGAGACGTAACAGTATTATTTTCTGACCTCAAGTTAGCAGGTCCTATCTAATTTCTGTGGGAAAGCAATTCAGCGGAAAATGCCACAAGTAATTATATTTGCTTTCCTGTTTGTTGAAAAAGAATGGGAGTCGGGATATTCTTGATAGGCCAAAATGACTTTTGATGTTCATGATTTATTATTATTATAAGAACAAACAAGGTCTAGTACCATCGGCTAAACAGTTAGCTTGAGGTCTTATAACACTAAAATTCATAGTTTAATTCCCTTTGGGGGCATTTGTGTAGTTTCGTGCTTAATGTCAAACAAAAGCAAATTAAAATAATTTGGGAGCCAGACCATAAAATCCTAAAAGCCTTTTGAATAAGTGTTTCAGTATCACGGAATACGTGTGTCAAATCAGAAGATCTTATATCCTTAATAAGGAGTGTCTGGAATAATCAGACTCGATATATATATATATATATATATATATTTAAAATAATACCACGTTATCAACTCAACTTTAAGATCATTATTTTGCTTATGTAGATGCCGCTTTGTGTAGCTTAGTATGACAATAGCGACACATTTTTTAACGGAAGGCATTTTTATTGAAGTTCTGTTTAGCTTGTATTGCGTTGTAGTATAATTTATCAAGTAAGTTAATTTTCAAGTAGTACAACTCGATTTATATTCTCGTTTTAGTAAAATTTAGAAATCACATTCTAGATCTTGTTATTATGTATTTCAATTTATTTAATTTACCTGAACTTAAAGAAATTTATATAAAAAAATCTAATTTAAGATAAGCCTAACAGTAACATACAATTTAGAAGTTAAACTTAAAATAGCGATTTACTAATGTCAAGACACTGATAGTGATGTACTTAAATGTGTTAATATTACCACATTACCAGTATCGTTTACAAGTTATAGATACTAAATCGTGCTTTGTTTATTTATGTACATTGAATATCACTAGCCTGATGTTAAACTTGAAGTTATTTCTTCAGTGGGGAAAATATGTACTTGTTTAGAAATATAATTGCACTTTTTAGAAGAAATTTTCATAAGAACTTATAGTTACTTATAGAAGTACATTTATTTTAAAAACTGATTTCACAAAATTAAAGTATTCAGTTAAATAGGTGTATAAGTAAGTTTTGTGTTATAATTTGTTACATTAGGAATAAACAGAAATGATGGTTTTTCTTCATCTGTTGTTAAAACAAGTAACAAATAGTAGTAGTACTAGTAGTTTATGATCTCAAGATTTACATGCTTTGATCTTTACACCTATTGTCAAAACAGAGCATTGATGTAAACAGTAAAGGCAAGAGACACCAGGCATGATTTTGATGCTGTTGAAAGGTTATATATAACTTTTATCCCATGTTGATTTTTATAGCAAAATCTGAAACAAAATGTCTGTTGCCTTTGTGCCACACCAGAAGGGTAGACCACCACCCAATCCTGCAACCATTCAGAAGGTTTGTAGTATAATTAAAAGTGGTCAAGTTTATAGTATCTGTTTTAAATTGTACAAATTAAAGTAAATTGCTAATTTATTGAAATTATGTTTTAGTTGTTATTAAGTAATCATTTGAGTTTAATGAACTTTAAAATCTAATTAGTATCAGTAGTGAATTTTGCCTAATATACAGACTTAATGTTTAAAATTAGTTATATAATTTGTACATTTTATTTTTCAGTTAAAAGAAACCAATAAAAATGTTAAGAATTTATTTCCAAAGTTGTTTTGTTTACAAATGATCTCTGGCAATAAATCATGTTATACATTGGTTAGGAGATGAGAAGTAATAACTGTACTTGTCATACTCATAAGACATTAGTATTATACCTATTACTTATTTTTTTAAATAGAATAATATTAGAAGATTATTTATTGATAGTATTAACTGCAGTAAGGTTTAGCCCTCACTGAACTAAAGCAAAAAACATACACAAGTTACAGTGTTAATTTATGTCTTTATCGAATATAGGCCGTACTCAATAAAGGCTTAACTAATTTTAGGACTAAAACAAGTGGCCTTATACATTTCAATGTCTGCAATTAGAATTCTTTTGTATTACTCTAGAAATCCTGTATTTAAATAAGTACTGTTGCAATAAAGATACTAATTTGGCTGCAAATGTTTTGTGGGTCTCTGCTAGTAAATTATCAGGCTTCACCAGCTTGGAAAAGGCATTCATGCCATAAAAATTTTTGTAGTAATGAATGTAGGTTCTTTTTTTAAATATTGAAATATTATCAGCTTCATGGGAGAAAAACTAATGTATATAATTATATTAAAACATTTTTTTTAATGTTATGTATGATTATACCAAGGAATGATAAGCCATTAATTTTGATAAAATATAATAGTACTATTAAACTAGGTATTTGAAGGAAATGGTAGCTGTTTTTTCACAGTGATAATTCATAATTTTTAATCATAATGCATTTGTTGATATTGTTTTCTCCTTTGATGTAAGTACTTGAATTTTAATAAATTATGATAAAAGTTTTAGGATTAGTAGTTGTAGTAGAACACTACTTACAGATGTAATAGGCCAAAAGGTCTTGATGTTCCATAATTTATGTGTATGAGATATTAAATTTTAGGCTTGGGCTCATGTTTGTGCTCCTTCTCGCTTGATATTTTGATTGCACTCTTCAAAATAATGAATATACTAATTTAAATTTATATAGGAATCAAAGCTTTGTACATGTTCATGTTATGATAGTATTCTAACCTGACTAGAAATTAAAGTATTTGTTTACTTGCTAAATGAACATTTCAATGCTGTTTCCTTAAATCACATGTGACTTAGTACTTAAACATTACTTTAGCTGAGAGCATGAAACAAGATGGCTGCCATGCTAGTTACATGGATGTGATTGTGATACGTCTATTCAGATTTCTACATTTTTTGGGTGCCTAATGTTGTTAACCTTGTGTTGGTCAATGAAAGCAAATATTTTTTTTATACAACATGTTTAAAGCTTTTTGTTTAATAGGATAGTGAATATAAAAACAGATGTAGCAGCACACATCCCTTACACCTTTGTCCTAATAAAAAGCTTAAAAAATTACCACTCAATGAGTGGTGTATGTTCATTTTGACCATGTAACATTAATGGTTTATAGGAATCTGTCTGAAATTGTAGTCCTGAGGTCTAGTAATAAGTGTAACTCCTCATGTCATCAATCTTCTAGAAAAGGTCAGTAGAGCAATTCTTTGATCTCCTGTGATCTTCAGGTATCTGAAACTTATGTTTATATATATATATGAACTTCCAAGGATAAATTACTTCAAACATGGAGTAAGTCTGATCAGATGGGGATGAAAGTAGACAAATGCCAAACTTAAAACCAAACAGCTTACAGATTCAGATTGCTAAGATGGAAGGCTTTGAGACTAATAAAAGTACTACAGAAATGGTTAAAAGTGAAATTAGGTGATTGAAAAGGGAATAAGAGGAGTGGTTGGCAAAATGTGTTAACACTAACAATAAAGACTTTTGGATGTTAGAATTTTGAAGATGTGTACAAAACAAGAGGAGTTAAAAAATGAGTTGTTACTAATGAAATATACAGCAGTTGAAAGAGAATTTAATCCAACTATTGTAGAGAGAGCAGTTAAGAAATTTGCTAGTGTGCTAATAACAGATTAAGGTATTACCTTAAAACTGAGTTATGATGAAATTAAAATAGAATGTTTAGTGTTTCATGTTTAACTTCTTGTCTATTCAGAATATTTAAAAACAAATGTTTTACTCTATATTTAAATCAATGTATAAGGTAAAACAAATGTTAGGTAATACAGTAATACTGAAGATAATATACAGTTAATGGAAAAAGCTGGTATTTATAAAATTGAATGTGGAAGTGTTTATATTGGACATATAAAACTTGGTATAAAATATTGTTTTGCAGTAAATAATGATGTGTACAAAAATTAAAGGACTGAAAATTTGGCCAGAGCAGAACATATACAAAAAACACATGATATTATGGTAAAAAAACCAGTAATATTGGCTCAACCAAATGGTATTAAAGCCAATAATATCTGCAAATCTTTAGAATTAATAAGGTTTAAAAAATATTATAAGTTAATAAATAGTCAAAGATCCAGTGAATATCTGTGTAAGAATGTGGTCGGTCTTCCTTTGAGATTTATGCAGAAATGTAAGCTTATACACAGAACTCATAACCTAGCTAAGAAGGAATAAATATGACACTTGTGTCTTGCAAGTTCACTCCTGAAGATGATGTGGTAAATATTGAAACATGTTGAGGCCATAGATTGGCCTGAATTATAGGAATGTTTTTAATTGAGTATTGATTTCAATGTTGTGTATTATTTTAGTAGACCTTTAAGCATGTTAACTGTGTCATTTTGGTTGACCTGTAACAATGAAATTAAATATGCTGTAACTTAATGTATAAAGTATATCTTCTAGAAATTTGGCAAGCTTCTAGTAAATATTACATGCCAGTTGTACATAAATTTAAATGTTGTGATAAAGTATGTTTTAATAAAGATTTGTCTACGAATTTATAAGACCTTTACTGAGTCAGTGTAAGTGAAAGGTGATTTTTATGTTAAAAATAAAAATACTTGTTTTCATCTTAAAATATTTGTATTTCACTTGCATAACCTCTAGAGCCTTCTAAGTGAATATCATAAGTTTTTTTCAGTAAAACTTTATATCTTACCTCATATTTTCTCTACTCTAACATTAAATGTATTGAAATCATCAATGAAAAATTGAAAAATACAAAATAAAATCAACAAAACTTTTTTAGAATGACTACAGATAGTAGCAGACAATTGCAATTATTTATGAAAACCACCTTAACTATCAGTCCTTTTCACATCTGGTTGCTCTGAATGTTATCACTTTACAATTCCTTTTAGGCCCTATCAAATATGACATTCAGTGCCCCCGGGGTACTTAGTGCAAACATCCATTCAGGTTAAAATTATATACTGGTCTCATGATAATTTTTGTACTTAACTATCAGTCCTTTTCACATCTGGTTGCTCTGAATGTTATCACTTTACAATTCCTTTTAGGCCCTATCAAATATGACATTCAGTGCCCCCGGGGTACTTAGTGCAAACATTCATTCAGGTTAAAATTATATACTGGTCTCATGATAATTTTTGTACTTAATTTGTTTTCCTTTATTTTTTTATGTAACCTAATGAACTTTTACATTTTAATTAAAAAATATAAAGAATATATACACACGCACATGAAAAATAAGGAATATTGGTCTTTATTAGTATTGCAGCCTATTTCTGTAATTTGTGTTCGAGAGCATACTTTGTTAGCACTAGTTTTTTCATACTATATTAGTTCTCCACAAAATCATTAATGTTTCTTTCAGATATGCATTTTAGAACAAAAAAATGTAGCAAGCACTACATTAAGCTATTAATAGGTTAAACAATTTTGTTTGCTGCTTGGAGCAGAAAAATGTGATCACAAAAAATTAAACTGAGGCAATTAAGACTGTATTTGTATTTGCTTATTATCAGATTGGCAAAAAGTTTTGTTGAAACTGATATTTTCTTAATTTGGCTTCTTGAACCTAGGGAAAAGCTGTAATTTCACAAAATATTTTAGTGAGATTGTTTTGAACTAAGCTTTTATAGTTAGATTCTTGTATTGTTGGCTACAGAGTTCTAGAATTGATGTGATGTAATGAGAATGGAAAATTTCTAAAAGTTTAGTTTATGGTTATATTCATTAGTTTTATTAATTTTATTCTCAAATAACTGATATTTCAAAATATAAGAGTCCAGGATAGGCTTTTTTAATTCCTCAGAATTCTTGAAAATCATTTTCAAGTGGGGATTTTGTCCCCCAGATGCCCTATGGGCATTTCCCTGAACTGGCAATGGAATCTAGGCAGGCATCTTAACCACCCACCATTTAAACCTTTTCAATCTTCACTTGGTCCTCTTCTATCAGAAGTTAGGGAGAACCCTACATATATTTAGCCAGATATGTATATCATGGCTATAAATAGACAAGTATGGCTAAAAGTTTAATTACAAAAAAATTATGTTGGGCTGGCCCTGCTTACAGGTGATTGATTATATCAAGTTAATCACCCTGCTCTACTAGTCATTGGTTCCTTCTGTTAGGTGCTGGTGAGACCTCATCTGGAATGTTATGTTCAGTGTAATTTAATAGTGTGATTTGTCTATGGAGTATTTTGTGGTCTTGTAGAGGCTGCAATATTGAAGGAGTTTAAACAGGTATAAGATAAGTAGCTTAAGGATCAGAGTTAGATATCGGAAAGGGGATTTCTATCTGTAGCTTGAAGAATGGCAGTAGTAGAAAAATGGAATAGCCTAGAAAGGTCATATGTTCCCCCATTATACCCTAGAAATGAAGTTTTTTGTATGCCAGTTTTCCATCAAGTTATAAGAACAGTTAACCTAAGTACAAGAACTTGTTCATGTGAGTATCTTGTTAAAAAGTTAAACATATAGAAAAGTAATTATTAAACTCTTCCCTAAATGTTCTGTAATTATGAAGGAAAGACTTCAAGAGAAGCTTCAAGCCATAGATGATGCCAGTTGCTATTCTTATTGAATAGCAGAGTACATTTTGAACTTGATGAAACTGATGGAATGTATGGGAAAATGTTGGAAATATTATTATCAGTAAGATGTTGAAACATGTAGAGTGTATGGGAAATGTTATCATCAGTAAGACGTCGAAACATGTAGAGTGTATGGGAAATGTTATCATCAGTAAGACATCAAAACATGTAGAGTGTATGGGAAATGTTATCATCAGTAAGACATTGAAACATGTAGAGTGTATGGGAAATGTTATCATCAGTAAGATGTCGAAACATGTAGAGTGTATGGGAAATGTTATCATCAGTAAGATGTCGAAACATGTAGAGTGTATGGGAAATGTTATCATCAGTAAGACATCGAAACATGTAGAGTGTGTGGGAAATATTATTATCAGTAAGACATCGAAACATGTAGAGTGTATGGGAAATGTTATCATCAGTAAGATGTCGAAACATGTAGAGTGTATGGGAAATGTTATCATCAGTAAGACATCGAAACATGTAGAGTGTATGGGAAATGTTATCATCAGTAAGACATCGAAACATGTAGAGTGTATGGGAAATGTTATCATCAGTAAGACATCAAAACATGTAGAGTGTATGGGAAATGTTATCATCAGTAAGATGTTGAAACGTGATCAATTTTGCTTGTATATAGTAACAATACTATAACTTTTAATACAGTATATGAATCTTCACAAAATTTAGCAGGCTTTTAGTAAACATTAGAAGTCGTATTTTTACTAAAGATTTGTCCGTGAATACATTGAGTCTTTTTTGGACCAGTCTGAGTGCAAAGTGATTTTCATATTAAGATTAAAAATAATTTTCTTCATCTCAAACCATGTCTAACTACTATTTATAAGTTGTAAATCACTTGGCATGACAAGTTTGATGCTTTAGTTGTTTTGTACATATAAGTTCATATTAGAAGTGACAGAACTGTCTGCAGCTTTTTTTAATCAAATAATTGTTACTTTACAGATAATTGATGTAATTTTTTAATGTTAAGTATTTCCCCTCCAGGCTGGTTACCCAGTTAAAATAGATTTCCACCAATACTTAAAATTTAAATTTACTGGCACTTGCAAGAAGTTATGTTTTTGTAAAGATTTGCTTTTTCTGCACAGGGCTAATGTCTTCAAAATACTACTTGTGTAGTACATTGATTTCATTTTTAATCATTTTGTAACAGAAATTATAACAAACTGGATAATTTGATAATAGCTTCTAACTTATATTTATGATTAATATATTTCTATTCCTTATTTTTCCTAGATGCTAGATGAAAACAGTCAGTTGATTCAAGCTATTGTGGACTATCAGAATAAGGGAAAAGCTTCAGAATGTCTTCAGTAAGTAGTATACAGCAACTAAATACAACAATTGAAGGTAATTTAGTACCTAAAGTTATTTATGGTGAAAACATTCCATTTCAGTTGGATGGATATGGAGAGACATTATTTAGTTGCATCATTTGTATATATAGAGACCTTATTCACTCGAATTGTATAAATATGAAGAGACCTTATTCACATGTGTGATAGATATGAAGATTTTATTCACATGAGTTGGATGGACATGAAGAGACCTTATTACTTGCATTGTATAGATAAGAAAAGACATTATTCTCTTGTTGGATGGATTTGAAGAGACCTTATTCCCTTGAATTGGATGGATATAGAGACATTACTCTCTTGTTGGGTGGATATGAAGATACCTTATTTACTTGGGTTGCATGGATATATAGAGATGTTATTTACTTGAGTTGGATGGATATGAAGAGACCTTATTCCCTTGAATTAGAGACATTAACTCTCTTGTTGGGTGGATATATATAGAGATGTTATTTACTTGAGTTGGATGGATATGAAGAGACCTTATTCCCTTGAATTGGATGGATATAGAGACATTACTCTCTTGTTGGGAGGATATGAAGATACCTTATTTACTTGGGTTGCATGGATATATAGAGATGTTATTTACTTGAGTTGGATGGATATGAAGAGACCTTATTCCCTTGAATTGGATGGATATAGATACATTACTCTCTTGTTGGGTGGATATATAGAGATGTTATTTACTTGAGTTGGATGGATATGAAGAGACCTTATTCATTTGAGTTGTATAGATATAAATAATTCTGTTTCTTGTTGTTTAATGGAAATCTTGGAATAACAGAATAAATAATTTGGTTTTGATTGCATATATGCAAACATTCTGTTGAATTGATTATATTGGAAAAGGTACATAATGTTCTTTAATCCATTCATTAAAATGATAAATTTTGAGAATAAGTTTGTTTGTATGTTCTCATGTTGACGGATCTGTTCAGTTTTGATTGTTTTATTTTTTGAAGATTTACCTATACTGATAAAATGCAGAATTCATTGAAATACTTAACATCAAAGTACGAGTTAGAAGATGGTTGGGAAAAGTAATTAATAAAAATCAGAAAACGTTACATATGTATATATGCAAATAAGAGTTTTAACAGATGAGCTTATTAAAATATCTTTAAGAATTAATGAAGTTTATTTTTTTATTTATTAAAGGTTAAATAAAATTTGTTAATCACTTAAAGCAGGCCTCAATAAATATTTTCAGATCTAAGAGCCAGCCCAAAAACTCAGGAGCTAGGTGTGTCTAACCTAACGTCACTACTGTTTGTACCTGGAAATGGGGCCTACTGTATATTTATTTACTTTCACAGCAATGAGAGTATGCTAACGAACACATGATATCAATAACCACTTGATAGTATTGCCTGAACTAACTGCCTTTGGTCCAGTCTGTCAAAACACACGCACTGATTGGTTGAATTGAGAGAAAGAAGAAAAACAAAAGGCACAAAATTAGTAACGTGTTGTGCAACCACAGTGCTTCATTCCTGAAAAAACATGAAGTGCTGAATCCACCATTAAAATCATAGAAACAAAGCTCGATTTAGGACTCAAAGAATGCAAAAAAATAGTTTCAGACTTCCAAGAGTCCGGAGCTGTTCTAGATTTGAGTTCTATTTAGCACAATCATATGCATGAAAAAAATGGGAGAAAATAGTAGGTGCCACAATAATGTTTAGTCACCATGGTGACTTAGAGTCCAAGATTTGTTGAGGCCTAATTTAAAGATGTTGTTTTTGTGTTTCAAGTCACTAGCACATCCGTTATATTTAAACATTTGTTTTTGTAAGTTTCTTCTGGTCACTGTCATTACTTTCTGCTTGTCTAAAAGTTGTTCATTTTATGAAATGTCTATCATGAAAAGAGTTACTGTGGAAAAGTATTTACAATTTGAGTTATAATTTTGCCACACACAAGTTTTGGTAACATTTATACTTTAAAATGTTAAATTCTTTCTCTGGTACATATACAAAGTATGAGGAACCATTATGACTAGGCAGTAAGCTTTAGAAATCTTGTATCAGTTTTTACTTTTACCTTAATGTCATTACATCAGTTTTTCTTTCTAAAGTAATATGAAACTTGTAAATTGGGTGAACAAAGTTTTTTTTGTTAACTAATATGTGTGTAAACATTTCTTTATAATGAATTTACTGTTTTCTCATTTGCATAACTTGCATATTAGTAAAAAAAAAATCAATGTATAGTTTTGTAATACTTAAGTAAACTTCATATAGATATTAGATGTGAAATACAGTATATTAGTTTTCACATGAAAAATAAGTTGGCTGGTTTGCCAAACAATTTCATAACCATGAATCAATCTTGCTTTTTTTTATGTTGCTGAATGTTACTTGATTAGTTGCTGATGTTATTACAACTCTTACAGGTACCAACAAATTCTGCACAGAAATCTGGTATATCTTGCTTCAGTAGCTGATGCTGGCCCAAATATTCAAGCACACCTTCCTGTGAGTTCGGTTACGATTCATATGAATGATAATTTATTTTGACAGCATTATTTATGTAGATGTGACTTACTAGAAAGTACTTTTAAAAGGAAAAAATTAGATCACTAAATTATATCTAGGGATTAACTATCTTAACCATGAATGTTTGCCAAAGTTTTTTTACCTCATACCTGAAATAAGCCAACTTATAGAAATGAGCATGGTCATATATATATACTATGTATTATAAATGATAAACAACAAAAAAATTTACCTAGTAGATCATATTCAAAATATTCAAGCCATGTTTTAATAATTTCATTTTGTATAAATACACATATTAAAATACTCACATGAGTGTTATGAGTCCTTTTTTTGTATAAATATAGAAATATAAAACTAAAATTACATGATCTAATGATTCTTACCGATAAAATAATACTAACAGTGATTGGCAAGTGCATCTACAATTAATCCTATGTTTTTAATCAATATTTCTTACTACTGTTTAATATTGTGTATGGAGGATTTTCAAATTGTAATTATTCTTTGATTTTAAGCCTCCTCAAAGTTTTGCTCCATCTCCATCAAACCCAGGCCATATGCAGAGTCCAAATCCTCAAGGTTCTGGACACATGCAAGGTCCAAACCCTCAAGGACCTGGGCTTATGCAAAACCCCAATGCTCAAGGACCGGGACTAATGCAGAGTCCCAATCCCCAAGGGCCTGGGCATATGCAGAACCCCAACCTCCAAGGACCTGTTCCAAACTCACAAGGCCCTAACCACATGCAGAGTCCAGGACCTCAGAGTGCTGGTCAGGGCTCTGTACAAGGAGAAGGATCTAACCCACCAAATTCAATGATGCAAGGTAATTTTGTGGTTGTATGTTATGAAAACATGAAGAATAAAAGTTTGCTGTTCCAAAGCAAAACATGAAAATTAATGTAAATGCATTCTTAATTTTAATTCTTTTCTGTTGAAATTAGAAGGTGCTTTGTAACAGTAGGTTTAATTTCTTTTTGGTCTTAGCCTTGGAAGATATAAATATTTTGAAAAACTATCAGGAGTGTACTTGTTAACTTGTGTCTGTACATATGCATTTTGTTACCACTCATGCAACTCACAAAAGTGCATTTCCAGTAAGTAAGCCAATTGACACATACCATATTTGTCATAAAATATAAATAACTAAAATTTTATTTTTTTTAAATTCATTTAGGTGTGTTGAACAACGTTTTTATCGATAATACATACTATGATGTATATTCAATGTCTGTGATCAAAAAAGAAAAAACACCTCAAATTATAATTGTAAAATTGACTTCTTCATTGTTCATTCAAATTTTTTTTGGTATCTGTGTTCCAAATAGCATGTTTTACAGTTGACATGATACTCAATCTTTTACTTTTTTATACTAGGTGAATGATATTAGTATACGGTATTCTCAGTATTACCGTACAAAGTTCTAAGATACAACTAAAATATTACACTAGGTTTCGTAAGTACTATGCAACCTGATATGCTTCAGCTAGCAACCATCATAGTTACGAATGATGGTTGTTAAGTCTGGGGATGATGAATGTTTGCCAATTTGGTGCCAGTCTGGTGATTTATGTGAAATCCTGCTCACAGATGCAAGATTCCTCAAAATTCTAGATCAGTTCTATAACAGTTTTTCAGCAACTTTTGATCTCTGAAGTATAGATCAGACTACAGGTTGTGGTGATGTTTAACAGACTGCTACTGACTGTTGTGAATTGAGTAGTCATAATGTGGCAGAGCTTTGACACAATTCCATACCTCCTTGTCAATGAATTGGTAGATGATGCCCACATGTTTGTAAGGTTTCCTATAGTTATAGAAGCTGAAGTCTACATGAAATAGATGTAAAAAAGAATAAATCTTTTTGGAATAAATCTGTTATATCAAGAAAGAAAACATCTTCCATAAAGTAAAATGAATCATGTTTATCAGAAATTTCATAGAAGCTGCCATGACTGCAATCAGGAGCAATTTAAGTTGACCAAGATTTCTTCCTGTTGTGTGAAAGACATACCTGCTCTCATGGAAAGTTTTCATGACTCTCTAGTAGCTGTAACAGGCAATACATTCGTAAATGGCTTTTAATTAGAATGTATTCCACCAAAGCTAACTTTCATTTACAAAAGTTTCTCAAAGCAAGTCAACAAAATATCCTGAAATGTTGGATTTATATGTTCATAACTTATTCACATGGGATCTTTGTCCACTCCTTAAACTTCTTTATTATTTCACACACATTTAAAACTACTAAGAATAAAAAGAAGCGGAAGATCACTTTTTATCCATATTCATAACTTATCCATACAAATTTCACATACTGTATACACTGTGTTCATATTCCACCTTAACTCATTTTTTATCCATGATTATCAAAGCACTCTGAAAACCTTCAAGTATGAGATCCAAGAAGAATCATATTAGTGACTCTGTGCTCAGTACTCTACTACTTTTGTGTGTGTATAACACAGGTAATACCAGGCTAGTGTAAAAGGGCCACTAATTGTCATGCTGAGTCCAGAAGGAAGCTGGAGAAAACCCCTTAATTGAAATATAGTAAAACTGAATCTTTGCATAGAGACCATTCTGAGGATACCATCTGTTTCAGCTGCTGTCCATCCGGTACTAGTGAACACAGACATTCCTCAGACATTTAGAAAGTCCAAAAGCCAAATTATCTGCTTCTATCTTTTTTTTTCACACGAAAAACCTTTGGACATGCATTTTTTTAGACTAAAATATATCTTAGTTACTAAGCTTGATAAATTATAGTGGAATTCTATGGTATTAATGTAGTAATTTATGATTTTTTTAGTTAGTCAAATGTATATATAAAAACTAAATAAAAATTGTTTCATATCCTCCATATGCAATTTTTTAAAGGCTTAGCAACCTATGTCGAGCAGCAACCAAGTTCAAAGGTCGTAACTAGAAGAGATAATTGTTTGCTTTACTTCTTTAGTTACTGTTCTAGGT
>NW_013669596.1:15733-19639 GCF_000517525.1 Limulus polyphemus
AAATGAATATTACTTTGCATGATAGGTAGATAACATGTGAAAACAAAAAAAAGATATGAGAAAAACATTGTAACATTTACTGATAATCTGCCAAATTTCAATAACATTTGCTTACTAATTTATAAGTTATAGCATGAAAACTATAACAAGCACAAAATGGTTACGAAGCCCGTGCTGAAAGAGTTAAATTGAGCAAGACTGCTGAAATAGGCTTACGTATGATTCAATACATATGAGAACAATAAGGATGTGACAGTAGGCAAATTCATTTCTGCTAATATACCTTAGAATTATCCCATTACTGGGAAAACAACTTCCATGGTAAAAGTTTATTGTTTGGCCATCAACTGTGGGAAAAAAATCCTATCATATAGACCTTTTTTGACTTTTAAAATGATATTTGCTATTAATTTAAAAAATATTACCAGTTACACAGTACTATTTTATTAATATTTTTAAAATACACTTCTATAGGTTTGTATGTGTGCCTAGAATATGTTGCCTCTGTAGCAAGGAATTTTATTTGTTGTGGGTTTGTACATGTGCCTGAAATATGTTGCCAGTATAGAAGGATCTTTTTTTTTTAGTTGTTGTTGTTGTTCTACAATGGCACTAGTTTACATTCTGTATCAATAAGCCAAACATCTTTGTGATATTCTTTACTAATGGATGTTAAAGTAAGTATACAAAGTTTATGTACTTCTTTTCAAAACGTTGTGAGGTCTAAGTGCAGTAACTAAAGTTACAAGAGAAAGCACGAAAGAAAATAATACTTACTATGACAAAAATTGCATAAAATACGTTTATGCTTAGTATTATTTGGGTTGATCATTTTTCAACAAAATCTTTAATGATTTACTCAACTTGAGCATTT
Organism: Limulus polyphemus; assembly: GCF_000517525.1. NCBI lineage: Eukaryota > Metazoa > Arthropoda > Merostomata > Xiphosura > Limulidae > Limulus > Limulus polyphemus. The sequence goes on from NW_013669596.1 coordinate 16,608, forward strand.
TAGAGTATATTAACAAGGTTGAGATTTGACTCTTCAAAACCAATATTCCGATTGGCTACTGACAGAAAATTATCAATAGCCTAATCATAAAGTTATGTATCCAAATGTAGTGTACTGCATGGACTGTGCCTGTTTTGGAATTATTTTATTTATATAATAAACTATTATCATGATTTTGAAATGATCAAAAATAGTCAACAATATATCAAAAAAGGACCACAAAGACAACTACCTTTTATTAATGACATGTCAAAGTTACTGGTAAAATAGTTTTAAAAGATTTTGTAAGAACATGCATTCTTTAATAGCAGCACAGCCCAAATACAACTCAAATGATGTTTTTAGTTGGTGGAACTGTATGGTTTTGAGTCTCATTATACCTCAACATTTTGATTGATGCTATGTTAGGCACTGCAAGTTTCTACAAGCTAAGACTACTATTGTTTGCCTATCCTAATTTGTATGGCATGACATTGATATTGCTGTAGCCTATGATTGTATACAGTAATTACGATACAGCTGTACAGTATGTGCAATTGAATCACAAAGGTTCATTCACAATATTTTCTAATGGTCAATGGTAATCAGTGTAAATTGATCATGAAGAGTTTAATGTGAACTGTGTATTAAGATGAGTATCGTTTTTATCTCAACATACTGTCTGCATAGGTTTCAATGTTTTTCTGTTGTTCAATTGCAAATTATAAGTCAGTCCAGCTGCTACAAATTTAAGCCAGATTCTGTTTCACCTGTTGTATAAATATGTGTTAAACTATTTGTACATGAAGTAAAGGACAGTGATGATTAATTTATAGAATAAGAAGTCTTGAGATTGAAGGGTTAGTGCCATGTTTTCTATTAGCATTAAAATTTATGCTGTGTTCTTAATTAAAATGATTGAAAACCTTGGTAGCATTGCAGTTATGATTTTATTATTAAGAAAATTAACATTTGGGTCTATTTATTTTGCATGTTTTTCAGGCCAAGCTTCCTTGAATCCAGTACACCATCCCATGGCAAGTACTGGGTCAGGCCAAGCAAATTTTGCCCCAAGTCCACAGGGAGCACAGTCCCAAGCATCACCACAACCACCCCAACACCAACCAGGAGGGAACTATACTCGGCAACCAATGGGACAACAGCAGCAGTATGGGATTCCCCAGAGTAAGTTTAGTTTGAATATTTGATTACCTTAAGTCTGTTTCAATGTTATTGATCTGATAATTGTGTTTCAAATATTTTTCTTCATTTAATAATGAAATGCTCACATGTAAACATTGTATTCTTTGCATTTGAGTTTTATTTTTAAAGTAGATCACCGTTGGGGCAGTTGGAATTTTGTTGTGAATATAGTGTTGTTTATGTACATTTTGGAATTCAGAACAAATCATTTGGGTTGAAAATATGTTAAACAATTTTACTGTTTAATTAGTTCATGCATGGCAGAACCAAAAGATGCATTTTTTGGTGACATTTGTTTATGTACAATTTGGTATTGGACTAATCCATAAGGACAGTTTGGAATCCAGAACAGATCTTTTGGGTTGAAAATATATTTAAGAATTTTACTGCTCAACTGACTCATAAATGCATCTTTTGGTTCTGCCATGCTCGGTGACATTTGGCATGTGATTTGGAATTCATAGACAGGTTAACCTTTGTAACCTATGAATAGATGAGTTTCAAACTATTTTTAATTAGGTTATATTTCATTTAATTTTTCAAGAACAAAAATGTCAAATACTGATATATTAAAATTAAACTGCCAAACATTTTAGTGATTAATTTACAGATTTAAAGTATGAACTTAAAAATAAAAGTATGGGAAAGTATTTTTTAACTTGATTTGAATTAGGTTTTTATTTTGTTTCTTCTTTCAGAGAAGGAATGCAATATTTGACAGTTGCTTGTATTCTGAAATATGATATTAAGTTTACCAGTAAAAAAAACTTAGTTCTGTTTCTCTCATTTGCCCATGTCATACATAAAGAATCACATACCATATAAAAAGACTAGACAAGCTTTAACTCTTTCAGCATGAGCTCGGTCCTTGGGACCGACCTCGTAACCATTTTGTGCTTGTTATAGTTTTTATGCTATAAATTTTTCATGCTTTTAAATTAGTAAGTGAATGTTAATGAAATTTGGCAGATTATCAGTAAAAATTACAATGCTCTCATACGTAAAATATAAATTTTTTTTATTAAGTCTTGAGGTTTGTAAAGCAGTGTTTTCTCATTTCTTTTTTGCATGTTGCCTATGTGTCATGCAAAGTAATATTCATTTTATGATTAAAAATACTTTTATGCATCAGAAAATTTGACTGATCTCCCTATCACCATAAAACATTAGGAAATAAATATAAATGTTACTTCTCTAATTCTAGAATGAACACAAATTATAACATGAAAACATAGATGTTTAAGACTAACTAGTTTAAATCTGTATCAAATAACATAAAACTGATCTTTGGGCTGTACAAAGTAATTTGTCTTGGCTGTGGTTTAGTAGACTAGTATTTTGTAAAATACAGTCACATAATATATGTATATAGATTATTGCTATTTTTAAATAACTTCTTAAACTTGTTTTTCTTAAAACATAGAACAGTAACTAAAGAAGTAAAGCAAACAATTATCTCTTCTAGTTACAACCTTTGTACTTGGTTACTGCTTGATGTAGGTTGCTAAACCTTTAAAAAAATTGTATGTGGAGGATATGAAACAAAATATTTTTTTTAGGTTTGACTAAAAAATCATAAATTACTACATTAATATCATAGAATTCCACTATAATTTATCAAGGTTAGTAACTAAGATTATTTTAGTCTAAAAAATATGAAATTTCGAGCAGACTAAAAACAGATTAAAAAATTTGCATGTGGAGGATATGAAACAAAATATTTTTTTTTAGGTTTGACTAAAAATTCATAAATTACTACATTAATATCATAGAATTCCACTATAATTTATCAAGGTTAGTAACTAAGATTATTTTAGTCTAAAAAAATATGAAATTTCGAGCAGACTAAA
>NW_013669596.1:20348-33451 GCF_000517525.1 Limulus polyphemus
CAATAAAATTTTGAATGAGAGTCAACAAACGAGATGACGTGGCCTTTTACCCGTGACCCGCCTCGAAAGGGTTAAACACTTTTATAGATAACTAAAGAAATGATAAGCTGCTAGTGTCATTCTTTATTTTGCTCATGGCGAAGGTTTCTTTCATAGTTGTTTAGTCTTGTTTGAAAAAAAAAGAAAGTTTTAAGCAATGTAAAAACAAATTAAAAAAGATAAAGGCTCTAAGTGCTTTATTTTATTTGCAGTTTTATCAAGAATTAATTAAGAAAAACTTTTTAATGATATAGATCAAATGATGTCTGCAGGCCAGCAGCAGGGTCAACCATTTCCATCTTCCCAGCAGCAGCCAGGGATGGTCCATCCAGGTAAGTTTGTATTTTGATTTGTGATAAAATTATGGTTTTATGGTAATTTTCCTTGTGCTGCATTTGATGCAAGATTTCATTCCTTAAATATCTTGCTCAATATCTCAATAAACATAATAATTTACTATTTCTTATGATTGTTTTATGTGTCTCAACACCACTACCAGCATCATAGTTTACTGTTTTAATCCTTGTTTTGTCTGGACGCCACTACCAGCATAATTATTTACTATTTCTTATGATTGTTTTATGTGTCTCAACACCACTACCAGCATGATAGTTTACTGTTTTAATCCTTGTTTTGTCTGGACGCCACTACCAGCATAATTATTTACTATTTCTTATGATGATTGTTTTATGTGTCTCAACACCACTAACAGCATCATAGTTTACATTTTTATCCTTGTTTTATCTGAACGCCACTACCAGCATGATAATATACTATTTCTTATGATTGTTTTATGTGCGTCAACACCACCATTAGCATCATAGTTTACTATTTTTATCCTTGTTTTACGTGTTTCAATGCCACTACCAGCATCATAGTTTACCATTTCTTATCTTTTTTTTGGCCAGGGTTGGTCTAGTGGTTAGCATGGCAATCATTGAGCTGAGGTTCTGTTGTTCATGTCCTGTTACCACAAAAAATATACCTCTCTGCACATTAGGACAGAGGGTGCATTGTAAGAGTGGCAGTAAAAATCCCACTATTCAGTCTAACAAGAGTTATCAAGAAGAAAATAACACTTATATTACGAATAGACAGAAGCCAGTAACTTAGTTTCAGTCAAAATACACTAATATAAATAAGTAGTGATTAATCCTCCCCACTATAACCATCACTTCATACGTCAGAAAAATTTAAACATTTGACAAATAGACTTAAACCATAAATTAAAAAATCTCTGTCAAAATACTTTATTTAGTAACTGTGGCGCTGCTTGAACTTGTCAAAAAGTTTCACGCATATAGCTGCAAAGTAACAATAATAGTCATTGGGTGAGAAAAGTTAAACAAGTAAATTGCAATACAATAACCTAATAATAATAATATAACAGTTGACAAGACTTTATCCCTAAGCATGGTAGTGCTTATTATGTATGGATGGGCTGAGAAAAAAATGGCAGATACATATTATGTATTGCTCATCACAGTCTCAAATCTCTTATAACAATCTAACTTAGGCTTTCAAAAGCTATTAAGATCTTCAGTTTTGCCAAAAAACATCATAGAGAACCAGCAAGTAGTGTAACATCCAAATGTTCTGATGATTATTATGATTCTGGTCAGAAGGGCTAGCTCACCAATGTTTGAAGTTGTTGCAATGATTTACACATCAAAATGTTGAATTTTAACTTTGGGAATGTAGTGTTTTACTAACTTCAACACATGATGACCATCAAAACAACTCATCATGCCAGGCTAAAACTGCAGCCTTCATAGCAACTGCCATTCATTAAAAGAAAAGGGGGGGGGGATGTAGGGATGGCAATGTCAAAGGTACAGAAACAAGGTAGGGATGAATACAAAAATCATTAGGTAAGTAGCCATTGAGGCAATGTTACAAACTTATGAGAATTAGCCATTGCAAGACTGTGTAGCATTATTCAGTTTAAATGCTTTTCTTCAAACTTGAATTCATGCAAATGAAAGGAATTCAGCATACAGTTGTAGATAAGTTTTTCTTGGAAAGATTTGGCTATTTATGTACAGATTTTTGTATGGTTTTCTGTATTCTTCCTTACCTTGCTTCTGTAGTTTTTGGCATTACCATCCCTACATCTTTATTTTTTTACTGGTGAACATAGTAATGCATATAGGTCTATTTATAGCAAGGCTCTGTTCAGTATTCACCCACTGCTGAGTAATGCTATAGGATAATACTGGTTTTTAGAATTACATTTAACTGCCCTAGAAATATGTCTATATACTACTAAGTATTTGTTTATCCATAAAAGTTCTGCTGTAAGTAATTGAGTATTTTCTGTCAAGAGCATTACTCTGTATGTGGGCTTAGTCATTTTTACTGACCTTGTAACTTTGAATGCACTAAGTTTATCTTCACAAAATTTGGTAAGCTTTTAGGAAACATTACAAAGTATTCTTTCTGAATATATGAATCCTTTACAGAGTCAGTCTGAGTGAAAGGTGATTTTCATTCTCAGAATACAAGTTCTTTTTGTCTTACAGTTTTCACATTTCATCTGCAGAACCTCTAAAATGAAAATCAATAATTATTTTTGATAAAATTTTATACTTTATCTCATTTTCTCTGTTGCAAAATCATCAATGTGCAGTAAAATGAAAAGTTAAAGTATTAAGTTAAAAATACTTTTTTATTTAACTGAATGGCTACAGATCAAAACAGGCAATTACAGTTATTTATTTTAACAGATTCTAAGTTTCTAATATATGATTATATTGTACTTAGGGTAAATAATTGGATAAAGTTATGTCACATACCCTCAAATTGTGTGATTAATAGACAAACAATAAGTCATATATGTTATTTCTAAACATATTAATATTTGAATGAGGTATTGCTTGAGAGTGGGTAAATGTTAGTATTCAAAACTATTACAGCTCACATTGCAATATATAATCTACACCATCAAAAACTGGAAACACTCATTGTAACATTTAGGTCAATAATAATGGAGTTGTGTATATGTTTTTTTAGGATTTTTTTTTTATATTTTCATGAAAAGGATAGTAACGTAAACTACCCTGATGTAGTTTCTTTCTCTGTGGTTACACCATCACATTTCGTCTGATCATTAATTAAGACAGGTTCATGTCGGTTGAAACATGTAATCCACACTTAGGAACCTTGTCAAGGAAGTTAATACTTTGCTTCTCTGGAAGTAGATTAATGTAGATATTATATTTTCATGTAACATAAAATTGGTTTTTTGTTCCAGGTGGCCAGCAGTATCAGCAGAGTAACTTCTCAGGCCAGCAGCAGTCTCATCAGAACTACTCCACCAACAGCCCACAGCAAGGTCCTTACAGTTCATATCCAGCAGGTTCTCAACCTCAACAGCCAAGTCATAACTTTTCTCAGTCCCCATCATCCCAGTCTCAGGGCTATAATCAGAGTGGTCCTCCCACTTCTCAGGGGCAGGGCCAGGCTTACCCATATCCCCAATCAGGCCCTCAGTCTTCTGCCAGTCAGGGGCAGTGGTATCCTCCTCCAAGTTCCCAACCCTTTTCAACTGCTCCAACCTCACAATCCAACTATTCTGGCCCTCCTATGTCTCAACAAAACTATATGGGCCCTAACCAACCTAACTATTCTTCCCAGGCTAACTTTGGAGCTTCCCATTCTCAACCATCATCTCAAACAGCCTATGGCCACCCTAATCCAAGTCCAGGCCCCCAGGGCTCCACTCCTCCACCCCAGCAGTCACGTTACCCTCCTGGTTATAACCAACAGAATTTTGGCCACTATCGACCTCCTTCCCAGCCACAAAGCCACATGGCTCCTCCTCCCCCTTCACAGAGTCAGACATATGGTTATGAACAGAATCCAGCCTATGGTGGGTATCAACAGCAGTAGGTTTGGTATCGATCTTGTACTTAACGTGACACTGCGTCATCCTTTTAAAGTAGTTAGTCTGTATTGTTGTATTACAACAAGCTCAGAAAACATGCTTTTTCAGCTGATCTTCTCCAGTTATTGCTGGAAACTTAAGTTCATTAAAAAGGCCTAAAACTGATGTCTTAAGGTGTTTGGCACTTGTGGTTCATTGTGTATTAAAAATTAATCATACCTTTCAACAGATAGTAACTTTAGTCATCATTGAATTTCTAAAGCATAATACCAAACCTTTGACTTTGTTTATTTTCATTAATGCTACATGTACTATCAAACATTGACTTATTGATAGGTTTACTTAAGGAAAGTGTATGTGTGCTGTTATTAATTGTATACCATTTCCTATCTTCCAGTCATAGTACCTATAACTTTACAAGAAAAGAAAGATACTGGTTAAAGTATGTACTGTTGTTGGGAGCTCATTGAGAAAGTAGCTCTGTTAAACTTTACAGATATGAAAAAATATTGAAATATAAAAGCATGAGAAATTTAACTTATAAATCTTATAACTTGAGCATATACTAATATTTCAACAAAAGAACTTCAAGTTTATTGCTTTACATAACTGAAATAACTCCTGTTGTAATTGTGCAGTGTCCGCAAGATGAATTAAAGCTGATTTCTACACATTTTCTGCAGTATTTTTTAAAGCTTTGAAACTGTGCTAAAAATGTTCGAATAGAAACAGCCTCCTGGTCAAGCCCATTTGTCACTATATCTGGATTAGTATTCCAGAATATTTTGTTACTTCAGAAATTCTTTAACAGGTGTAAGATGGTAAAACAACTATTATGTAAGACTGAGTAAAGAACATGATTCCTAGAAGACAGCTGTACTGGTCATTCTATAATTGTATTAATAGCTTAAAGGTGGCTACATTATACTGATTAGTATGTGCCCATCAAAACCAAAACTTTTTTACACTGTGTAATGGTTAAAATAGTTGATTAAAGGTTAACTAATAAATTTTTAATTCATGAAGCTCTAAAATAATCATGTTAAAAATTTGTTTTGCAAGGTTACTGGTAACCTCTTAAAATGTAAATAAGAAATTGTTTTCCCTACTTGAGAATTTGTGGATTCCATTTTTAAAAAATTTTTCTCCCCCCCCTTTACTCAGCAAGTTTAACTTGTGATTTTTCTTCATTTAATTAAAAAAATCAAATCACATTTTAGTTACTATGATTGTTGAACATCTAACATACACCAAGTACATGCTCGTCCTGTTTATTTCATTGCCCAGTGGTTGGGGTGATTGACTTGCCATCTGCAGGTTCAAATACCATCACTGAATGTGTGCTCATCCTTTCAATCATGGGGTGTTAAAATATGACTGTCAATCCCACTATTCTATTAGTGTTGCCCCCACAGTTAGTGTGGTGTTGACTAGCTGCCCTCTATCTTGTATAGATATCCCTCGAGGAGCTTTGTGCAAAACTCAAACCATTTAAACCTACTTTGTTAAGGTAACATCAAAATAATATTTCTCAATGATAAATGTATTAAGTGTGAATACTACTGGTATTGTTACAGTTATGCAGTATTCACAGAATGATATCAAAATTATGACAAAACTCTACGTTACTTCTACTCATAGCACTTTGAGGTGGTAAAATGATTTTATAATACTGGTGGTCTGTTACAACTACATGTTCTGCCATAGTATGTCTTCCTTACATCTCTGCTTTCATGAAAGTTTTTATTCAGATACTTACAAAGTCTAACATAAATGAAAAAATAAATACAAATTAGGGAGAAGTGACAACAGTATCTAGAATAATGTTTCTTATACCACTCCACTACGAACAAATGTAAAATATTATGCAATTTATTACATCAATTCTTACATTACATGTCCTTATTTTAAGAACAAGTTGAGATTTTAGGTATATAACACAAGTACAAGTGCTTCAGAATTTATTTTAATGTGTGACTTATTTTTAAAAACTATACTCGTTAAATTTGATGTTTAGTTAGGTTCTATTGGTAATGGAAAAAAACCTGCATGACATCAGGTACAGTTTGAATAAGTTATTTAAAACAGAAACACATACACAATTAAATATTTTAATTTGAAATAGAATATTTGCTATTTTATGGTGTTTTCACAGTTTGTAATTTATGGTAAATCTTTCTTTAGCATGTTAATTTTAAATATATATTTACTTCTTAGGCAAAACAAAATAAGACTGGATACTCAATATTTGACTAAGCATTTGCATCTTCATTGGTTAATTATGTGAACATAAAAAAAAGCTTTTACAAAGTTACTTTTAAGAGTACCACAAACATACTTAACCATCGACACTTTGTGCCAGCACATCTGGGATATTTCCCCTAGTCGATAATGTGGTAAAAATCCTGAGGGTTTCTTAATATGATAAGATAATCAGAAATAATGTATTACATAAACAATCTTGAGGTAAAAAAAAAATCATAGCTTACAAGTAAAGTAGTAACTCACCTAAAGCTCAAAAAGGTGCCTGAACTTTGTAAATTAAAAACATGTTTAATACATGCTGTTGTAACTTAACCAAGTTTACTTGAATGAATGTGTAGAGATATAAAGATATACCATTTGAAATTCTGTTGTAACCATAATTTGTATAAAACCTCTTGCTACTAGGAAAAGACATCACGATGTTGACATTCGAACTAATGTTGAAGTCTAAAATACATACAGATTCTTTGACAGCACTGTTCCCACAAGGACAATGAATGCATTAGCTTGTGGAGACAAGAATCCCCCACCACTGCTAGGTCTTGTTTGACTGTCAGGCTCACTGATGTCATTACATCCATCACCACATTCATTTTCATCACAAATGTCACAAAGTGTAGCTTTATGAGAATAATAGAACATTCGGGCAGTTTTTACTGAAATAGAAATCATAAATACAGCTGTCTCAAACTGCAAGATCTCATAATATAGTTTAACTCCAGAACTAGTAATGAAACAGACATGTTTAGTATTTTTTAGTTGTACATTGGTTCTTGCAAAATCTTAATTGGTAATTTTTGGAAAACCTACTTGCCCACCAACCCCCAGGTAGAAGGTTAGTAGGAAAACAGGGTTTACCTCAGACACTACTATTACTAGACAGCTTTTTTATAGCACATGTTATTAGAATAAACATGGAAATTTCATATCAGAGGGTAATACAGCAAATTGGCTTGGGGGTTGTAGGGAGAGCTCAAAGCAAAGAAAACTAATAGATACTTTTAAATATGTTATATTTAGTTGCATTTACTCAGATGGGTTTTGGGTTAGGACATAATTAAAAAAAACTCGATATGGAGAAAAAATTAAGCAAAATTATTATTTTTTATTTCTGGCCTAACTTTTTCATGTGATTTTTCAAAGTGCTCCCAAACTTAGCCTGTATTACACTCTGCATATGATGAGGATTGGCATTTAAACTAATGGTTAGTAACAGTTTCTCTTCATTAACCATTACCAGTTGGAATCCCTATGGATTTCTTCTGTGTTTGAAATATCAATACACTTAAATGTTTGTGGGTCCATAATTTTGTTGGTTACAGAGCCCTACCAACATGAGTAACACAAAATATGAATAGTATAGCAATTAATCGCACTAACTTTTATGGTTCCTTATGTACTTTACATAGGACACTCATTTTCATCCAGTTAGTTGAGTATTGTAACACGCAAGTCACTGGTAGTGATCATTATATAAACAAATCAGTAATTTGGGAGTTACATCATCTGACTATATGGCAGGAATTGAAAGTACAAGCACAAGGATTGCTACTAACATTTAGATTAATCTATAAAGTTGAAAACATCACTCTCCGAAATAAAATTAACCAGTTTAAGTAAGTAAAGTTTGGTAACTGTTATTGAATTTCGAGCTATTGATTTAAAGGGCTGTGGGGGTAATGATATACAGTAATTCATAATTAGTGCAATATTGTTAGAGAATCACAAAAACAGAGGGTACATGGAGGATGATACACAAAGGAAAAATGTCTGGTTGTTCAGATGTTAAGAGAATGAATGCCTACCCTTTTTTCACATAAGCAGGACACACAAGAATGTTGAAGCTTAAACTTCCAGAGTGCACAGAACTAATTTTACTCTTTTTGGAAAAAATTTATCATAAGTGTTGCAACAGCTAATGCGTTTGCTAGCAAGCACTCTGATAGAGACAACTGCATTAGGAAGAACAGTCTGGATGAAACACAGAAGAGTAGGCAGATGCATATCAGCAATTACAAAATATGGAAAAATTTTAGCTGAAAGATAAAATGGTAAACTTACCTCGATTGTAATAGTCATAAACCTTAACTGGAACTGGTTTCTGGTATGCAACTTTGTGGTTTCTGTGAGCTGGAACTGTCAGGCAAATTTCTTCTTTATCAAGCTTAAAGTTAAATACACATACTTTACTATCTCTTGGTAAAGCAATGTTTTCTTATAGTGTTAAAAGAATACTTAAACATGTTAATTAGGTGCTGTTTTAAGAGATTTAAGTTTATTTGGGATTGTTTTTGCTCCTTTTATCAAAGAAGTCACACAACGTGGCTTGAAATTTCTGAACCGAGTTTAAAACACAGTAGTATAATTATTATGTAGAAAAAAGAAGAAGAGTAGGTATTTACCATATCAAAGTAGATTACAACTTTAGTCTGTCCATCAGCAGTCTCTACACGCTTTGTTTTAGGAATTTTGAGGATGCTAGGAAGAGCATCAACATCTGCTAGATAACCAGATGGCAACTGTACATCCATTACTGCCATGTTACTGGGTTCGTCTTCGTTATTCCTGTACGAGGAATGATACAATTATGTTATCTCTCTATGGAAGTTTTAGTATAAAGAAAGTTTATATTAAATATATATAAATTATCTGGATGATTGTTTTAAGTTAATGTGAAATTCCTAATAAACTGTGTGGGAATGGTTTAGCTTATAAAGGACATATTTGTCTACATGGGATAAAAAAGGATCACCTTGAATTTACCACTATTAGTAAGTGGGTTATGGGTGTCAGATTACTGGAAAAAGAAATCCTAAATAAGTCAAGTTTGTAATTATTATTAAAAACAAAAAACTTGCAAGTCCAGTTAGCTCTCCTGTATTTCATAAAGCTTAATAAAATTAAAATCTCTCAGCTCAACTTGGATAAGTAGCTTAAAAATAGGTAACTGCAGCAGTAAGGATTTTAATCATTTAAGTAGTACAAAATTTACATCTTTGTCATTTAACTATACGGTTTACTATTTTAAATGCTTACAGATTATTATCCAGTGTTTGGTATAATCAGGATATTTTTTCTCTGTAACTCACCGTGTACATACACTCAGCTGTAGGTAACTTCGAGTTGATGTCTTGTCTAAGAGAGGATTTAAGAAAAATGGAGGATATTCGGCTGATACAGCCAGATTGAAGGCCCAAGATACCTGTAAATATAATTACATGCAGTAATGTTTGTACGAGTTATAAGAACACAGTTTATATATACCATGGCTTGTACTAGCGAGTTTTAATTAAGGACAACACAAAATCTGAAGATACTTAAATAAGGCTGATAAAAATAGGTGAATAAGAAAGGAGCTCAAAGAGACAGTAGTGTGATAGTGTTTATTAACCCATTGACTACTAGTTCACCATACAGGGTACAGTACGCCTCCAGCAGTTGAATGTGAGTGTGCTGTACACAGTGTGTGCCATAGTCAAAGGGTTAAATCTTCAGTGATAATGCTAGAGCAAAATTAATTTGTGTGTGGTTATCACAATTGTAGCATTAACTGAAACTATAGTAATAAAAATGTTAAATCCTTCTTGTGCCTTTACAAGACATGTAGGGCTGATGCTTTTAAACTCTAAAATCAAGTTATATGAGCAGATGAAAATGGTTACACATTCCTCTGGACAGGATACCAGTCCATTGCAGGTTAACCCACACCTAACTGCTAGGTACCCATCGTACAGTTGAGTAGACTGGAACAAATGGGATAAAGTAATGCAGGTTAGCCACTGACTTGCAACCAGTCAACTGAGCCCAAAGCCACTGAATCATACTGCTCCAAAACTGTAATTGCAGTCAAGTCTATTTGATTTGAGTCATTGGACTAAAGGTAGAAGCATGGCAATATTTTGCTCTCAGTTAAAACCACTTCTGATGATAATCCTTCCTTCTCCAATTAAAATGCAAAATTACAAGGTTTTATACGTTGGATACCTCCACTCAGTGTGCTATGGCATATTAAAATTGAAAAAAAATGAGTAACTTTGAAAATTAATTAAAACAGGTTTATTTTATTTTTCCTTTTAAGTCAATGCTATCAGAAGAACACTTATTATTTACAATTAAAAAAATTACCTGAACAAGTGCAATACCATAACCAGAGGCTTCTAGTTCAACATAACGAGTTGTTTTAGGCAGCTGAAAAAATATAAAAATCAAAAACCACCATAAGACTTGTTATTTGTATCTTGATTATTGAAGTAATGTAGAGAAACTTTGGTTTATTGAATATCTCCAAAAATATAAACAAAAAAACACTTTTGCAATTATTAAAATAAATCAGTTCACAATAAAATCCTACATCTTTGTGTAAGATGTCAGAAAAAGTGATAAGAACAACAACAAACTCAATAACCTTGGGATACACATTAAAAATATATATGCCAGTAGACAGCTGCATCAAAGAAAGTCCTAGTTATTCTTAATGCAACATTAATTTCAAGTTACTTTAACATAAAATATTCTAAAGATTTTCACTTTCAGGCTGAAATTTTGCACATCTGTTATGCAAAAATACCAGAAGATCTTATAGTAATCAGGTAGCTTTACTTCAAAAAAAATTAAACAATTAACACTAAACATCAAAAGTATTGAAAATTTAGAACAAAAATATACTTTAAATATTAAGGCAAATGATAAAGTTTAAGAATCACTGCTCAAAATTCGAACTTCCATTTAAAGAAACAGTGCCATCATATCTTTTTTTTTCTCTCATTATACTTTTTAAAATGATCAAGTATTTTAAATCTCACAAGACACCCTACCTCAACACTCTGTAGGATAACTGCATTGTCACTAGAAATTTTCATGGTTTTTGGAACTTCATCTCCATATTTTAATGTAACATCTACAGATATAGTTGCTGTCACAATACGTGTGGCAAGTTCGCCAAGAGCTTGGATCCCAATAACTGTGTCCTGCAATGATGTTATTCAGTATAGTCACAAATCTTTAATGTTTTTTAATTGTTCAATGATAAAAACTGTAGTAGAATACAGTTTAGTTAGCCTTTTAAGACACCCAGTGGATTGGAGAGTACTAGAAAAGACAGGGAAGGTGTTGGCTGTCCAAGTATACTTTTAGGCTTCATTATTATGAAACCTTTTGTTAATTCTTTGCTAGTGTACTAACAAACTCTTAAGTATTTCGTTTATTAAAAACATCACAACTGGCAGTAAGGATTAAAGCTTTTGCAAGGAACAGGATCTACCACTGCTGGTGCTGCTCAACATGAATACCATTTATCTATGTTTGGAATATAAAATATGGAAAGAATATTTCCAAGAGATTGTCAATGGTTTGGATAAAGGTAGAGACATAGCAAGATAAGCAACATAACTGCAATGCCTGGGAACTCCTGTAAAATGTTTTTTTTTCTAACCTACAAGCAGAAAAAGATACATTCAATTAAACCAAAGATGCTTTAGATGTTTAAAGTTGCACCACATAAGAACATTGTGTTAGACACAGATTCAGGCAAATAGCACAGTTATATGAAGAATCTATTCATTCCAATATGTATGCTTTAAAAGAGCAAGCAAAATCATGTGAATTTGGGACACTTGAATCAGATTTTATAAGAGGTCAGGAAAGTGAAAAGTGGGCTTTCAAAGGACTGCCTGAGAAACTGTTGCAGCAGGAAGTCTTAACATTAGAACTCACCCTCACAATAACTTGAATAGAGCTGGGCAATTAAACTCAATTAATTCATATAGTCAATTACCTATAAGCATCAACTACACTGATTAGGGTTTTTGTAAAACTATTGATTAATTGAAGTTATGATTCACTTTACTAATATTATGACTATATCATGGAAGCTAACTGGCAACTAGAGGACACTAATTTCTACAAAACAATTCTCACAGTTTATTAAGACCATAACTAGTAAGCTTAAAGAACTCCTCCAAAATAATAAAATTAACAAAGAGACCTTTCAGTATTTGATACCCAGACAAACTTTTTCCTGGTAGATTTTATCTCTTACCCAAAATACACAAACCTAACAATCCTGGCCGACCCATAATTTCTAATATAAACATGGCTACTGAAAAGCTGTCTGCTTTTGTTGGCCAACACATAAAATGTATTCCCTGTAACCTTCGAGGCCCTCTTACATAAATGATACTACTCTCTTTCTTAACATCATAGAAGATATTAATACTGATAGGACAGTTACCACCCAACAGTCTTCTTTGCACGATGGATGTTTCTTCCCTTTACACCAATATTCCATGTGATGAAGGACTACAAACTCTAAAGTCTGCATCATCAGAATCTCAAACAGTAACAGACCTCTAGCCTGATTTTAACTCTGAACAACTTCGAATTCAATAATGAGCATTACATTCAGGTTAATGGTACTGTAATGGGTACCAAAAGGCTCACAATTATGCCAACATTTTTATGGGTCATATTTTAAAACGAGCTTTTACTAATAAGCCCTGTAAAACCTCATACATGAAACGTTACATAGATGACATATTTTTCAATTGAACAGCCAGACTTAAATCACTTAAAGAATTTATCTCACATGAAAACTCCTTTCACAAAACAATCAAGTTTACCTGTGATTACTTGCCTACCCAGATTAACTTTCTTGATGCCACCATTTTTCTAAAACACAGAATTTTAAACACTGACTTGTACAAAAAAACCTACGGACAGACCACAATACCTTCACTATAAAAGCTGTCACCCCTCTCACACTAAACGAAATATTACCTTCAGTTAAGCTCTTAGAATAAAGAAAATATGCTCAGGTGAAACAGACTACAGGAAGCACACCAAGGATATCTAAAACAAAACATGTTACAAAGAAGATATAAAGATATCAAAATAGGACAGACAAACTAGAAAAGGA
>NW_013669596.1:34291-39641 GCF_000517525.1 Limulus polyphemus
ATTCTATTAACAATGTTACTCTCATCGACATTGAAACAGGATTCAAAACTAAAGCAGATAGAGAAATAAAAGAAGCTTAATAGATTGGTAATCTAAAAACTGTTAAACTTTCAGAATTAATTTAAATCATGGAATAAATTATCTCCTTTCATTGGTTTTTGTCAGAAAATATAACATATCTTTTTCAGTCAGTCTCCAGGTGTCACCTTTATTTTACTTAAACATTTGAGTATAGTTTTAAATATACATATATTCAGCTACTTCTAAAGTAAAATATCCCTAACACCTTTTCACATACACTTGCCAGCAATTGAGATGCCTACAACAGTACACACAGAGAAATAAACTAAACATTTCCTGGAAAACCAGATGAGCTTCATGACGTCACTAAACTCCCTTTATATATAACTAATTCGATTACACCACCATTCCCAGTTTGCCCCTGAAGAAGAAAGGTCCACCTTTAGAAAGTGCTTGGGTTATAGGGTTTTTATTCATTTCCATGAAAATAATAAACTTATTGAAATTACTGCTTGTATCTACTGTATTTTGTTAATTCAACTAAGTAATCAAAATATTGGCACTATGATTTCTCGTTATTTTTCATTGAAATGTGTTTAGTTTAATCAGTTGGTTTCATTATTCACAAAAATATATGTCAAATCAACATTTTGTTGTTCCATATTTAAAACTTTTTTGTCTCTCTTCACACTAGAATATTGTTTTGTAAAAATAATGACCAGTTTTATACCCATAATAATCTTATTCTTCATTACTCCCTGTAACGAATTTATCATATATTTATTTTAATATCAACGTTTGTTTAGATTAAGTTTATATTTTAAAACATGCATGCTTATACTGTTAAATATGTATTGGGAAACTCCCGCCTATCCTCCAAAGTTGTAGAAGATTCCCAAGAGTAAGAATCAACAATATATGTGTGTACATAAACGCTTAAATTTGTACTGTAATGTAAAACTGAAATTTCTAGAATGCCTCCACAGCCTATAAATATAACCAATGTGTCATGCCGAAAGAGAGTATCTATTATCGGTTTGCTACACTTGGTAGTGCTAAAAAAACCTTGAAAGCTATAACTGTGATTGTTATAATGCTTACCAATCAGAAATCTTCATATATTTGACCAGGAACCTTTACAAAGTTCGAACATTACAAATTATTTATCTTCAGTCGATTCTCATCGGACATTAGTATTTTTACGAAAACATTACCTAATGTCACCAGTGGAAAAATCAGCGTGTGATCAGTGAAGGACGAAGCTAACTAGCTTCCCGTTAAGTGAAATATACCTCGTAATCAACTAGCTCATCGTGAACCCTTGATAAGATATCGAAGAAGTTCCATATTAAAATGAAGACTTTATATTGTTTGTAAGTTTGTGAAACTTTTGTTTTATATCATTGTTTGTAATAACTATTTGTAATAACTGTTATTGCAAATTGTATTGTTGTCTGTATATTAAAACGTATTTGTGTTAAAAAAGGAAACTGTGTGTGTCAATCTTGTTGCCAAATATCATAAACTGACTATATATATATATATTGGCTTTTACTTAACTGCTGAGTCCAAAGTGCAATTTAACTACCAAATTTAAATTATCAGGCTATTTGAAATTCTAATACGTAACACCCCTAACAAGTTGGAAGTTTACTGTCCCTTTCTGTCGTAAAGAGCACCTAAAGTTTTTATAGGCTTCATTATGTACATTCTGTTCACCACCACACGCTTGATTACCTCAATATAGCTGTGTCTGTATAAAATAAAAAACTAAATCCCAGAAAATCAGAATATATGTAACTTATGTTAACTTGTACCACATAATAATCTCACTGTTACGTTTAGCATTTTCCTGATTTATAATCATTGTCATGAAGTAATGTTTATTTTCATCAACAAAAAATAATAAAAAAAATCAGTTATTTTAGTAGTCTTATGAAAATTTTTACAGAGAAGTCTATAGAACAGTAGTAATTGAATTTTCAGCTTCTTACAGATTTTGTATTACACATATTACAACATGTATAGAGACATTTTCATGTACAAAAGTTTAGGATTAAAAAGTAACTAAATTTTTGTACCTTAAGATGTGTATTACAAAGAGGAGTTCAGAAAATAATCATTAAACACAAAACAAACTGAAAATACAAAAATTAGTTTCATGTAAGAATAATCAATGAGTTCAAAGTGATTGATTAATGAGCCTGATGACTAATCGACTAACTTAATTCCACAAATCACCAAGCTTTTCATGTGGGTACTGTACAATATGACTGTGTATCCACAGTGATCGTTTACTAATACTCCTATTCTGAAGCAGTTGTGATTGTGACATTTCATCACCTAATTTTGCTTCAAAACTTTTTGCATGTATTGGATATCCCTTTGGAAATAGTGACATATAATGAGATATAGCCTGTCAACCATACCTTCAAAAAGTTCCTTAAAAAGGAAAGGACTAGAGTGAGGAGTTACCAAAGATTCTCTTAGTTTATCATTCTGTATCAGAATCAGGGGAAACAAGCTGGCATTCCTTCTGTTCTCACGTAACATTTGAAACAAGCTTCCAAGACTGAGTACTACTACTACTGAAGTTCCCAATGATGTTAGGAGCCGTAAAGACAAAATAAGGCAATACACAGCTCAAACTGAAAGAACCAAGGAACACAATTTTAAAATAAGTGACATTTGTTGCTAATGTGGAATACAGCAAGTTGGAACTTCAGTACAGGATATTCCTTATGTTGTTCTAAGAAATACTTCAGAGAATTCATTTGCACTTGTAAGTTGGTCAAATCATTAATCTTTCTACCATTCATGTTATGAGCAACACTAGCCAATTACGGCATGTCTACTTCAATTGTCCCGATACCAAATAAACCCCTGAAAAAAAACCTGCTGCAAGCTGACCTAAAGATGAAAGTTTCTTAAAACATCCTTTTTTCTATCTGAGTTACTTTTGTAGATTGGTCATCCAAGACTCTCTCTCTACAAGTGTTGTTCTGAATTAAGGATAAGTAATTGTTGCCCATTTCACCTTTGTTTTTTTATGGAAGCTTAGTTTCAAACTTCATCTTGTTTAATATTAACCAAAATTCATTATACTCATTCTTTTTTCATTTTATTCACCTGGCAGGATAATTTGAACATGCTCTGACTTTTAACCTAACACTCACCTGGGTAGATGAGAATCCACCATTTTCATTCTGCTGGGATACCAGCCACCTCATGATAGAAATAGCATTCCCAATTTCAGCACGTAAAGTGTGAGTGAGAAGTGCATATGCTGTCATCTCGATGTCCTTGGAGTCTGGCAGGAAGAAGTGGTCAGATCTTTTGTCGGTTATGTTGATTAATGGTTCTGATCCTTTCCAATACAAGATGTCTCCTGCAGCAGAAATAAACTCGCAACTTAAACTCAAGAGAAGGTGCATAATAACAACTTTAACAAATGTGATACAAAAAGGATACATTTATTGTTAATCTGAAAACATTTTAAACAATAAATTCAAATTGAAAGAATAAAAATAGAAATTTTATTCACAAGTAGATGTATTATAAATCTATCCAGGCTATCAATATTTGTATTATAGTGTCTTATAAATCTTTGCCAGTTCTATCTGTATCTATAATCACTAACATGACATTAATAATAATATTTATAATTTGATTTCAACAAAAACAAAATCTGTAATATCAGTTTTATAATCTGGATTAATAAACAAACTCATCCATAACAAGTAATAGAAGGAAAACAACAAGTGTACCTTCTTTCTTTGCAAGATTTAGCAACTTTTGGAATGCTCCATCCTTGTTGGTGTTATCAGAAAGTTGAAGAGCATAACTGACGAGGGCTATGGAATAAGGATCTGTTAATGTTGGCAGCTGCTGAACGAGATAATGTTCTGCCAATTTTATGACATCCGAGTAAGTTTGCTGTGCCTGCAAACAGTAAAAGGACTTTAAGACATTGAACAAGGAAACCTTCCTGGGTTAACAAAGTTAACAAAATTAGGGAAATTAAAATAATTATGATAAACAACAAATCAAGTTGCATGAAATGACATTCTTCACAAGAGAAAAAAAATGCAAAACTGTCAATGTTAGAAAAATCTTGTAAATACCATTACCTCAAATTGACTTTTTAATCAGAACCAAGCCTGATATAAACACAAAAATAACAACAAACTAACCTGGTTTTCTAAGAATGCTATGAGAACATATGCTGTCAGAGGTATTCCAGTCCCAGCTCCACCCTAATCCATAAAGTAATCATTGTGCATGAAAATTATTATCCATTCATTTAAATTACCCATATTAACTCCAAACTTCCACACACACACAGATTATACATGTATTCAAGACTACATGTTCACAGTTTCCTGGAAGAATGAGCATATGTTTTTTTGTTTCTAAACTCGACTAAAAATACTTTATGAACCTGCTCTCAATCTGTTATTGGAGGATCTTTTCAAAGTTTTTAAACATAATTTATTATTTTCATCACAAAGTTTATTTACATTAAATATTCAACAAGGGCTTGAAATGCAAGTTATTTTGCAAACTTATTAGAAATATTGTTTCAATGCAGCACAGGTTGCATTTTAGAAAAAAAAAATCATATCTTTAAGTTATCTCTTTGTCATACAAGTAATACTGAATGCTTTATCATAGATGTTTTTGATGTTAGTTAAGTATTACTTTGAAATTATAACTGCAAATTCATCAAAGAATATCTACAACCATACCTGCATTCGTTTGTAGTGGACTTCCCCGGGTTCATTAAAAGAGCCATCACTAAGCTGCTGTTGTGATAGCCACTTTAATGACTTTTCAATTACAGCAGGATCAATATCTATATAGGGTACAGCCTGGTGGAAGGACTTGACCACAAAAGCTGTTAACCTGTAATAAATAACACATTGGAAGTCACTCTTAACAAAGGTTCTGTCCAATAAAAGAAACAGGACCCAAAAGAAGTCACTCTTAACAAAGGTTCTGCAAAATAAAAGAAACGGGACCCAAAAGAAGTCACTCTTAACAAAGGTTCTGCACAATAAAAGAAACGGAACCCAAAAGAAGTCATTCTTAACAAAGGTTCTGCCCAATAAAAGAAACGGGACCCAAAAGAAGTCATTCTTAACAAAGGTTCTGCCCAATAAAAGAAACGGGACCCAAAAGAAGTCATTCTTAACAAAGGTTCTGCCCAATAAAAGAAACAGGACCCAAAAGAAGTCATTCTTAACAAAGGTTCTGCCCAATAAAAGAAACGGGACCTGAAAGAAGTACACTACTTAACAAAGGTTCTAGACCAATAAAAGACGGGAAC
>NW_013669596.1:39675-44261 GCF_000517525.1 Limulus polyphemus
CCAAAAGAAGTCATTCTTAACAAAGGTTACTGCCCAATAAAGAAACGGACCCAAACGAAGTCATTCTTAACAAACGGTTACTGACCAATAAGAAACAGGACCCAAAAGAAGTCATTCTTAACAAAGGTTCTGCCCAATAAAAGAAACGGGACCCTGAAAAGAAGTCACTCTTAACAAAGGTTCTGCCCAATAAAAGAAACGGGACCCGAAAGAAGTCACTCTTAAAAAAGGTTCTGACCAATAAAAGAAACAGGAACCAAAAGCCTTGTATAGGTTTATAAAAAATGCACAGCTCAATATCAAAACAGACTGTAATGTTTATGGATAAGTAGATGAATTATACAATATGTATCAAGAAGATTTTGTAAAACTTCTCTACGCCAATTAGTACCATGAATCATACAAAGTGCAATTTTATTTAAATAAAAGCAACACAAGACACGTTAAAAATTCAGTAAGCAAAGTACAAATGAAAAATTTGCATTATATTTGATTATATCTAATCACTCAGTGCTATGCAATATTATCTACATAGTGAAAACTATCTATACATAATGAAGTTTGACAAAAAGTCTGTGACAAAAAAAACTTCAAGAAAAAAAAAAGATAGCATAGAGAATGTTTTTAGCACTAACCAGGTACTTCCACTTTTGTCATTGTTACCAAATGCACTAAATGAACCATCATCATGTTTGTAAGTTAGTTCTCGTTGATAACCTGCAGACAAAGAAAAAATTAGGAAATCACAAAAGTAATTCAATTCTAGAATGATTGTTAACTTAGTAATATAGAGATTATTTGTATAACCCTTGCTTATAACAGACCAAACTGCAGCACTTACCAAACCTTTTCCCTATGTAACCCCATTTTTGAGAAAAAATGTTTGTAACTCTAGACAGAACTCAAAACAACATTATCACAGGGTAATTTATGATCCACAGTTTGGAAACTAACAGACTAAAGAACACACTACAACAAATTAAGTTTTCTCCTACAGCGTTTTGAATGAATTACATGAATACATATTGTACATCTTTTTGCACAGTTCCAAGGTTAATAAATTGATTTAAACAAAATATGGTCTGTGGGAGATAAATATACATTAAAACATATTTGTATGTTTTGCATTCTGTCATGTAGTACTTAATTCATTGTTTGATTGTATTCGGCACACTGGTACACCTGAAGACAGTTATCAAAAATTTAAGTATGAAATAAAAACAAAGAAGAAAAATTGTGTTCAAATATGTTAATAGATAGGATTTAAGATTACTTCATATCAACTACTCAAAATTATCCCTGTATTCTTTAGTTAATGCACAAACAAAATGTAGGGTACTCCAACTACTCACCACTCTCCTTTTATTTTTTGGTGAATGTGAAAACAAATATAGGGTTATCAAACTATTCACCATTATTCATGAACTCCTTGGTTAATATGAAAACAAGATATAAAGCACTATATATGTATATATTGCTGACCACGTTACAATATCCTAGTTAATGTGTAAACAATACACAGGACACTTTACACATACTACTCACCACTTTCCATGTACTCCTTGGCTTTACGTTCCACCGCTGATGTGAGTCGTCCAGCACGAGTCAAGTATTCTATTACAACAATATTTGGAACAAATTTCAACATGTTCTGTTCTCCACAACCAAAAGGCATATGTAACAGTTCTTCCAAGTTATTCACATGTGGCCCCATCAAGTCCCCTTGAAAAACAAACAGACATTAATACTAAAACGTCAGTTCCATAGCATGATTATTCTTATACTAATTGTACATAATATGTTGACCAAAAGTAACTGCTTTTAAAGTTTTAGTCAAAGTGTCAAATTAAATGCTATGTTACAATATTGAGTTTAGAAAAGTCAGTTACTAAAAAATCAAAAACTGATTGTTAATTTTCAACAAAGTTTATTGTAAGGGTACCCATAGAAAACATGAAATTAAGGCATATGGTACAGGTCTTCTTTGTATGTGCTTCTTCACTCATATCTAAATCTTTAAACTCAAAATCACCAGTAGGGTCCACACGGTCACCTTATATTTTAAACACACCTTTCTATACTATTGATGCATCAAACTGCTTGAAGATCCACGAGTTCACTGGTAACCCAAGTTGCAGAACAACTTACACAAAAATACTGTCAATATTGCAATTAATCTCACTAATGACTGTTGGAGTTTTCTATGTATTTTACATTAAAAAATGGATAATTTAATTCAATGTTTTTGGTCATTTTTTATATTTAGCATTGTAACAAGCAGTAACATAAAACTCTAATATGATGCAAAACAAGCAGTGAATGACATATAAACAATTCTTTAACTTTAGGGTGAAAATGAACATTTAGAACTAGTATAGTTTGCACACACAAATTTCTGGTTACCAGTATCTTAACAATAATTGTTATTAGTCAGGTGTTCCTGATGTGTTAACATGTAAGTTAGCAAAAGAGCTATAACTATGTGAGAGCATACAGATAAACAGTCCCTTAGCACTGTACAATGATTATATGTATTCTTCCCTCTTGTGAATGACCAACAGAATTTTTTCACTAAAGTTTCAAGTCATTTCTGCATTAGTTTGTTTTGGTTACCCGCGTCATGCAAGCATTTTAGTCTGAGGGAAAGTTTGAATATTTTACAAGAATCTGGTCCAGGGTCATTTGAGGAGAATGATATAAAGAGGGATGGCAATTATGAGCCTAGCAATTATGAGTCTGATGATTAAAGAGGCCTAGATTATGCACAGCAAGTAAATGTTCAAGCTGATTCATCCATAGCTGACACTGCCAATCCAGACACTGGCAGACTATCCATGCTCTATATGTTAGTCCAACTGATATTGATTTTATTACACAGCCTCAACTGGTTGCAGGTTTGTTGTTGGAGGCTATTCCAGTTTAACTTTTCAAATAGTTTGTGATGGAGGATGTCATGAATATGATGGTCACTGAAACAAATAGGCTTGTTAAACAGTTCTTGAAATTGAAATGCCTAAAGCCCAAAAGCAGAATGTGTTAGTGGTCTGCAACTGATGCATTTGAAACGAGAAAGGTCTTTGGCATTCTTTTCATCATGGTTATTGTGAAAAAAAACCATTGATAGAAGATTACTAGTAAAATGATCCATTGCTGACTAGCCTGCTTGTCAATGCTATTATGCCATATGATCATTTTGAGACTGTTGTTAAAGTTTTAGCAGTAATAAATGCAACTTACTGCATGGATTAAAACTGCTGCAATTTAATAAAAATTGATTTTATTAAAGCATGCAAATCTCCATTCTTTCAGTATTTAAACTACCTAATTTGTTAAAATAGAGATACCTATCAACCAATACAATATTATACTTATGAACTAAACAATTTTTAAGCTTGCTGGCCCTCAACACTTAGTTCCCCCTATTCTACTTCCATTGTCTGGATGTGATGCAGTTACACAAATTACAAGCAAGTTTTTTACCATTTATAAAGAAATATTCTAAGCAGTTTGATAACTGAAGCTTGTGAATAAACAAATACAGAAATTATCCATTAAACATTTATACTTTCTCCATATAAATATTCTTTAAATTAATATTATCTTCCAAACAGAACAAGCTTCCTACTTAGATCAAAATAAGCAATCATCACAGTAATCAGTGTATCTAATTAAATAGTTTTCTTTATATGTTATTACTTATAAAGATCAGAACGTATTGTTTCATCACTGAAGTACCCTCACTGTTAAATGATACTTTTAGCATTAAAACATGACTCTACTAGCCTGTATCAAGTGGTTAAACTGTAACCCACCAAGTGGTTTTGGGGAATCACTAACTGAGGCACTGTGTTTTGGAGACAGTAACAAGCATGGAGATAAGCTTCATAGCACACAGTGTGAGAAATTTTTTAACATATATATTAGCCATCCTTTGTAACAATATTTCATAAATTCATAAAAGTTTAAAGGGACAAAAAAAGAGCTTATTAGCCCTTTCAGCTCCCAACTATAACCACCCCTCACTACTCATGTATTCATCCAATCTTTTCTTGAACTCAGTTAAATTTTCTGCCTCCCCACCCGTGAAGGCAGCTCATTCCAAAAGCCAAACACCTTATTTGAAAAGTAATACTGTCTAAACTGCAGACAACCCCTAGGCTGCCAAAATTTGAATTTATGCCCCCTTTTCCTATTGTTTTCACTGCTAAACACAAAAAAGTTTGATGGATCTATATTATGAATGCCTCAATCAAATCCCTTCTGACCCTTCTCCTCTTCAGAGAAAACAAGCTTAGAGATTTTAGTCTCTTCTCATAGGACAATCCTACCATCCCAGGTATCATCCTAGTGGCTCTTCTCTGAACCTTCTCCAATGATTCAATGTTCTTCTTGAGGAAAGGAGCCCAAAACTGTACACAGTACTCTAAATGAGGCCTTACAAGTGATCTATACAGTGAAACAATAATATCCCTTGTCTTGTATTCAATATTCCTATAGATGCTACCCAAAATCCTATTAGCCCTATTGCTGGTTACAATACACTATTTAGATGACTTAAGTGATTTTTCAATCACAACACCAAGATC
>NW_013669596.1:44362-47571 GCF_000517525.1 Limulus polyphemus
GCATCACCTTACATTTTGGATAGTTAAACATCATCTACCACGTAATATATCAAATGATCTAAATTTCCCTGTAAGTCTACAGCATCTTTGATACAGTTAGCCACTCCAAAAATCTTAATGTCATCTGCAAACTTCAAAATTTTGTTAGTCATTCCAGAGTCAATATCAATAATATTAATCACAAACAGCAGAGAACTGAGAACTGAGCCTTGGTAGGTTATTGTTAATATTAACTATGAATATTACAACTTTGTTGGAGGCTATCTTATATTATACTAAGTTATATATTATGATTCTATACTCAGTCATAATATCCATCCCTTGACTAGTCTCTGTTCTAAACTCATGATCTTCGTTATTTATGACAGGCTACTTAAACATAGCATGTGATAATGCATCAATGTAACTGGTTAGTTGAAGACCATCCAAAATTTCACCTACCAATCCCAGAAACTGTGATTCTCTCAGAGCCAGGTACAGAATTACGAGGAATAGGAACAGAAATGTTTTTCTTGATTGGTGGAGTACCTGGATTTCTTAAGTCCACTAGAACTGCTTTATTGAAGTACTGTGTTGAACCTTCAGGCTGATATAAATAATGATAAATAAGTAACAGCTGATCTTTTATAAGCATTCTACAGAACTAATCCCATGTTGTAATGGTTTACATGGAATAAAAATCCTTATACTTCTTGCTTTTCTTGATATTAAATTAAGTGTAGTTAAATCATTTAAGTTTTAAATACTCTAATGGTCATTCCCAAATAAAATTTAAATGTAATATTTTTTGTTTAATCTGAATTCTTATTGGTTACCTCATAATGGTCTCTACAGTGTCTTTACAAACAATTTTAAGTTTTAAACATTAAGTCAACTTTTAAATCAGGAATAATTCTAAAAATATGTAGAAAAATGTCAGTTTGTATTACTAGAAACATTCTGCATAAGAACAGGGCACAAAGTATTTTCTAATGTAACTTTGTATTCGATCTGTTGAAGGTAAAGATAAGAAATCACTGTAATTGACAGTGGGATTATTAGAGAACTATTCTGTATTATATTTAAAATAAATTATTTTTAAAGTACAGTGACTAATAAGGTATTCATCCATGTATGATAAAGTGGACAAGTGTAACTAATTACTAATTGTACTAAAAAAAAAGGGTTTTCTGTGATTATTTAATGTGCAATGATGTGAAAATTTTTAAACTTAGGCAATCATGTCTAAATTAGTTATTTTTTCTTAATTTTGATTGACAATAAACTATTGCTTCTGTTTCTCTCATATCCTTTTCACATTTTTGATAGAATAGTAAATTGGAATAATTTTCTAACTTATCTCAATTATTTTTTAAGGTTTTTTCATGAATATAACCACCATCACCATTCTTTTTTTTCTTGAGTCTGAAGATTAAAGGTTTACTGATATATTTTTACCAATTAGCAATTTTGCATATAATACTGAAAGATTCACACAATCTTAACACAAACCTTAACCAATAACCTTTTCAGAACAGAATCTCCAGCAAATTGTGAAGTTGCAGACATTCGGATATCAATGTAACCAAGACGACGAGGAGTTATTATAAATGACACTGGGGTTCCATCTTGTTTAGGAATCTAGTAAAAAAAAATAGAAATAAAAAATGAGAAGTTATTAAACTTGGGTTGATTTTAAAGGGTGATAACCATTTTCATAATTAACTAGCTTGTCAATTTTATTGCTGTTTGCATGATATAAGAAAACTTTCATTAATAAACTCAAGTTATTTAAAAAATCTTTGTAAATGCAGGTTGGCTAAATTTTTTCAAAATTTTTTTTTCCTTGGGCTTTTACTGACTTTCCAGGCAAAATTTTAGATTTTCCAGACTTGCATCACATGCAGTTGATCTAAACTACCAAAGACAAATAGGCTATTATCATAAGATAAGATTAAGATACAGCAATAACTGGCAAAACAGTGCAGCACAGTTTGCATACATGTCAGCTCCAAGAGAATATAATGGGCTGGAGGGCTAAATTTGTCCTGACTTTTTCAAATTTGTAGCCACCCTGAAGTAACATCTGGTTTTCAAATCTTGCAAGAAAATGCCTACATAAAATTCTTGCCATTTAAGAAAACTTCTGATTTTTTCATGCAACCAAAACAAGGTTTTCACTTAGTTATCATATAATGCTGGTTCTATGAAAGAATTTATCTTTACCAATATCATGAAAATGTTAAAACTACAACACTTCTTTTACTATTATTGGAAGAGTCAGTTATTTGTCACTTCACTCCAAGTACATCTATTCTTGATATAACTTAAAATATCTTTCTCAATGTAGTTAGCTCAGTAACTTACATTCATAATCAAAACCACCAACAGCCTAATACACCAATTCTTAAATGCTTTTTTATTATTTTTTATTTAGCTAACAATGAAAGTAGCTAATGCAAAATAGAGACCTATCATTTCATATTTGAAGCTAACTGGAAAAAGAGAGCTACAAGTATTGCTTAACAAAGCTAAGTGGACAAGAGAACTACCCTACCATTAGTGCTAAAAAGAAAAGCTTAATCATTCAAATACATCAAGTTTGATCATTTTGACAGTAACTGGTTGTTTGTTGACTTTCATGCAAAGTTACTGAAGAGCTATCTGTGCTAGTCATCCCAAATTTAGAAGTGATATACTAGAAGGAAAGCAGCCAGTCAACACCACAAACTCTTGGGCTACTCCTTATCAATGAAAAGTGGAAGGACTGTCATATTATCACACTCCCATGACTGGAAGGGTGAGCAGGTTCAGTGACAACATTCAAACTTGCAAAATGGAGATTATGAGTCGAGCATCCTAACCACTAGACTATGACAGGCTCTGTTTGGTAGTAAGAAATTTTAAGAAAAATACTGTTTTTGAGGCAAAAGGAATTTTGGAAAGAATATTTAATTCGAACAAAGTATTAATTATGAAGTTTTTTTGTTTTTTCTTAATCATAAATAGTGCCAAAGTGTATTTAAAATCACACTAACTGAAATAGTTTACTGGTACAATACAGTGTTTAACTATAACTTATCAAATAAATTATCAAAACTACAGGACTTGGGATATTAAACTCACTCTGACTCATCTGGGTAGAAAGCAAAATTATATATACACCTGGAAAAAAGTTAAGCACCCCCAAATATTTTCCAGGATTGCTTATTGAAAATAAGGTTTAATTT
>NW_013669596.1:48469-51345 GCF_000517525.1 Limulus polyphemus
AAATTAAACCTTATTTTCAATAAGCAATCCTGGAAAATATTTGGGGGTGCTTAACTTTTTTCCAGGTGTATATAAACTTGAATTAAAATTAGTAAAATACATTAATTAAATTTATAACTTTGAAAAAAAACTGTAGTAAAAGTCATCTTCTAGAAACTATTGAGCATTTGCCGAAACTTTATTAAGATAAAAATTGGGAATCCCCCCTCCCCCCCGTTTCACTGGGTTTGATAGCTTTAACCCTTTGATTACTAAAAATAGGTACATTACATGTATTTAATGTTGTTTCATAGCAGGTGTACCATTTAGTTATTTAAAAAAAAAGTTTTATAATCTCTTAAGAATTAAAAAATCACTTATTCTCTGTAAGAATCATGAATTAATACAAGTTGAATACAAAAGTACCAGTGTTGGCCACGTGTGCACTATTTAATACCTTGGTAATAGGAGGATTACGGAAAGAGTATCCTTTATTAGAAATTAAAAGCATTCTGATTTGATGAAGTCAAATTTTGAAATTAATTCAAAGAAACAGTTTGAAAAAAAAGAATTAAAAGTGGTGGGATTACTGTTGTTGTTTATCTTCTATCTAGTTCTTTTGCAACTGTTTACAGTTATTACAAATATTTGAAACTATTCTTTTTAAGTTAGGCTTCACAGTTAAGATGAATTAAGAGTATGCTTACAGAAATTATTTTTGATTTCCTGTTCTGTAAGCCTTGTACAGGAGCTACTTCATTTTCTATATCTGTGAACTCAAAGTCACCATTCCGATTCTCCATTGTTACTTCAGCCTATGAAGACAAGAACATGTGAAATCGAAACAGGTATTTCCCATTTATATTTAATAAATATATATTTTGTTAAAATAACAGACATTTAGATATATCTAATTCTGATATGGTGCTGAAAGGATATATATATAGATATATAGATAAGCATTAATGCAAGTAGAAAACATATTCTCTTAACAGCTTAATTCTAATTTTACCCTGTGATTCAGAGTTAATTAATAAATTTTGATGAAATCTGGGATATGGACACTAATTAACATTCCAAAATTAAAGATCAAACAAAAACAGTTTATTCAAACAAAAATTTTATTAAAGAATTAACAATTTTTCATTCCAATCAATAATAGTGGTTAAGTAATAAAGATCTGCAATCATTATTTAAATATTGTCATGAGGGCATTTCCTTTTAGTATGGTTAACTTATTTAACAATATTCAAAAAGATGCTTAAAAATGATTTCATATTAAAAGATTATCATTGTTGTAAAATTGAAATCACCTAATGATACTTTAACTTGTTCAAACAGTTTCCTTTGGTGTATGTTTTAATTTGAGTCACTTCTTTTACATAGGTTTCAGTCTTTAACATTAGCGTTTTGAGGTATACTTCTCTGTAGTTATTTTTCTCTTTTTTTTAAACATTTTACATATACAATCATATTAAAATAAAGCTTTGTAGGTAAGAAAAAGAGTTTTCAAAGCTGTAAATAGTTCTTGAAATGATTACATCAAACAAGCAACTGCGATTGAAATGTTCAGATGCTGTTGTGAGAAAGTAACAATTTAATTTATCTATAATTTTACTAAATTTCCTTTTTAATACTAGATACTGATATTTACCTTTATAGCATTATCATTGTAATTAAAAATTACAGCCTGAATAGCAACAGATTCTCCCCTCAATATAGCATAGGGAAGGCTCAACTTAATGAAGAATGGGCGGAAAACAGTCACCTATGAAATAAAAGTGTCAAGGTATTTTTGAAACTGAATTAACATTTTCACATACACACGTCAAACAAACTTTGATGAAGATTACATATGCAATCTTCCCAATTAGAAAGCTTCATACTTTTTTTGATTAAAAAAAATGAAACACTAATAAGGTTAAGGTTAAAAAAATTAACATACTTTTTATACTTCAAATTTCTTTTTGATTCTTAACTTTTTCCATTGAATGTGAATCTTTTCAGCTTTCTCTACAACACAGATACAAGTTCTGTTGAAGTAAAAATGTCTAGAAGTTGTTTTTTTTATATAGACTTATGAGTTAATTCATATCTAATGTGTTTTACACATGGCTGACAAAAGGGAAAAAGTAATCATTATCAAATACAATGTACTATGTAAAAAGCTACAGAACCACACCTTCTTAGAAGTCAAAAACTGAAGTGTGAAGTAACATTTAAGTTTTCAAGAAATAGCACTAAGTTGCATAAAATATTACAAAAATATATTAATAATAATAAAATAATAGCTATTTACAGAAAATCAAAATTTTTTATTTAAAACTGATTTTTTTTTATAATGTTATTAATAAATACAAGTTTCTCTTTTATAAAGCAAGTCAGTTGATGTTACTTCCTAGTCTAGCTCTGTACTGATCCAGATCAAAGTACCTTGTTGGTTGTGTCTAGAACAAGGTATACATTTCTGTAAGTTGTATGAATAACACTACCTTAGTTGTGCTTGGCGATATGCCCAACCCTGTAATAGAATCCATGGCAAAAGCACTAACAATCCAAGATGTGATGGTGTCAGGAACTTCACTTGATACTACAGCTTTTCCATCATTGCTATTGAAATAAACATACAAAAACACGTGTGAAGGGGAGGAAATAAAACATACAAAAACATAGTGTGAAGGGGAGGAAATACAAAATACAAAAACACGTGTGAAGGGGAGGAAATAAAACATACAAAAACACGTTTGAAGGGGAGGAAATAAAACATACAAAAACACGTGTGAAGGGGAGGAAATAAAACATACAAAAACATGTGTGAAGGGGAGGAAATACAAAATACAAAAACACGTGTGAAGGGGAGGAAATAAAACATACAAAAACACGTTTGAAGGGGAGGA